>NW_012267232.1:10354356-10362244 GCF_000151885.1 Dipodomys ordii
CTCCCAATCCGTGGGCTTTCTATTGATCTTGCTAGCTATGTCCTTTGCCATGCAGAAGCTCTGCAACTTCATGCAATCTCATTTGTCCAACCTTTCTTTGATTTGTTGTGTTTCTGGGTCTGTATTAAGAAAATTTCGGCCTGAGCCAAGAAGACCTAGGGTTTCTCCTATTCCATCCTGTAATGTTTTCAAAGTGTCTGCTTTGACTCAGAGGTCTTTGATCCATTTGGAGTTGTGGAATCTCAATTGTTTTGATTTGCATTTCTTTTATGGCTAGAGAGGTTGAGCATTTCTTCATTGTGTTGCTTAACTAGCACTGAAAGCTATCACCCTCACTTTAGATGTTAGCCACACTTGTGAATTTATAATTGCTAACACTTAAATACTGACCACACCACAAATCCACCTTGAGCTGATGACAACAGATTACTTCAGACAGCCACATTCAGTCTTCATTTTCATTCTGAGTTTTGACCAAATTTGCTTTCTGGAACACACAAGCTCCCTTCTAATAGTGTCATTCTTAACTCAAAGTCAAGTCTTAAAAAGACTTGAAAAAACATACAGATGTTTTTGAATTGTCATTGTTTATGTGTTTGTATAGCTAGGTTGGCTAAATTAATCCAACTGCACTGAATTTAACATCCCATTTAGCTTGCTTTGTAAATAAAGGAATGCTTTTGTTGGGAAAAGAAACAAGGGATTGTATGAATTATTATCTGGTCTCATAGACATAGTTTTGTGTGTTTTAGACATGAAGAAAAAATGAATTCAAAAGATAGGAAGCATATTAAAAGCACATCCTATGGAACTTGGAAAAACTAAAGAGAGGGTTGGTTTGGGAGGCATGAGGGAGAATGGTATTTATCAAGACGCATTATAAACTGACATGTTGAATGATAATCGATTATTAATGATAAGAAAACATAATTTTAAAAGGAAGTAGCAGTTTACAATTTATATTATTATGATTATTATTATGAAGTTGGAAATGTTAACTTTGTTAAGAAATGTATACAAATAGAGAACATGTGGGGTGAAGGCATACACCTGTAACCCCAGTACTGGGGAAGCTAAGGGAAGTAGATCTTGTGTGCTAGTCCACCCTGCAATACAAAGTAAGATCCTATCTCAAAACACCCACACCAACACCAAAACAGGGTGCAAGGGAAGAGAACGTGCTGGTAATGCAATTTCCTTCTATGTAGTCTTTTATGTGGAAGCCAGTAGGACTGCCAATTTGACTCCTGTCTAGGTGCATGGCTGAAATAGGCAACGGATATGACATTGGTGTGTTTCGGGTAACAGCAGAGAATTACTACTACCACCGAAAAGAGAATTTTAAGATTCCACTTTGTAGGTAGAATATGTAGACAGGGGATATTTTAATGAAAAGATAAGAGTGTTTTGTGACCTTTTGGAAACAAAATATGAAGGATTTTGCCTCTGTGGTGGCCCTTAGACTGGAAGAACACATTAGTGTTTAGGCTGATAGATGGTTTCTTCCAGAGTGAAATTGGGGGAGCTTAAGTGTCTCCAGCCTTAAACTATCTAATAAAGACTTTGAAGTTCAGACATTGTCTTTTAGAATTCTCTGTGACATGTAGGTGTGAAGTGAAGTATTTCTATGCCAGTATTCTTCTGCATGTATGATGTAGAGTGGGTGGAGAGGGGAGGTTCTGATTCATATGAGAATAATAAACCATGCAGGGATAAATTACATTTCCCAGGAAGCTATGACAGGATTACATTATTCAAATCCCAGACTGAGTACAGGTTGAGCTTCCCTAATTAAAAAAAAATCTGCAATATACAATGCCGGTTTTGGGTTTGGGAACATTGCAGCTTATGGAGAGTTTCAGATTAGAGTTGCTTAAATATTATTTCAAAAACTGGAAAAGAACCCCACCTCAAGTTGGAAATATTTCTGTCCTCAACGATTTTGAATAAGGGAAATTCATCCTGTATTTGGTCAGCAAGTATGGAGTGTCATTTTACTACTTAGGAAATAAGTATATTGGATGAGGGAGGAATCATTTGGAGAATCAATATGCCACAAAATATACTTGTATGTATGTGAGTGACAAGATAGTATAATATTACCAATGCTTTTTAAAAATACTTTTTATTGTAAAAATACTGTACAGAGTACAGTAATGAGTAAGGTAATGAGTATATTTCCTATCGGGCATTGTTACTTCCTCCTTTGTTTTCCCCCTACCATCCCTTCTCTCCCCACCTCTCCAACTCCTCCCTCCCAAGTTGTAAAGTTCATTGTTACAATGGGTCAACCTATATCCTTATTTCAGCCTTTTATAATTTCCTTTCCCCTTCCCAAATTAGAAAAATGAATATACAAGATGCAGGGCCCCAGCATCAAATACAATGAAAACAGGGGTTATGCTGTGGGGGAAGAACATACAAAAGAAGCAAAAAAAATCACATAGTACATTTTAAATATATTAAAAACAATAGCAAGCAAGAAAAAAAAAACACTGTGTCCCTTTCTTGGGGTTCATTTCACTTAACATCATCGTACATGGTCATATTTACATAGCTTTTGACCTTTTCTGTGTGTCCTAGATGTATACTAGTTATTGCAAATAAGGGAAACCATGGGACCTATGTTTCTTTGGGCCTGGCTTACTTCACTTAATCTAATTTTTTCCAAGTCTTTCCATTTCCTAACAAATGGGGCAATGTCATTCTTTCTGATGGAGGCATAGAATTCCATTGTGTATATATACCACATTTTCTTGATCCATTCATCTACTGAGGGGCATCTGGGTTGGTTCCATATCTTAGCTATGGTAAATAATGTTACAATAAACATAGTTGTGCTGGTAGCTTTAGTATGGTCTTGTTTGTGATTGTTTGGGTAAATGTCCAAAAGTGGGATTGCTGGGTCATAGGGGAGCTCTATGTGGAGTCTTTTGAGGAACCTCCATATTGCTTTCCAAAGTGGTTGAACAAATTTACATTCCCACCAACAATGTAGTAGTGTTCCCTTTTGGTCACATCCCTTCCAGCATCTGTTGTCATTCTAACTGGGGTGAAATGGAATCTCAATTTTTTTTTGTATGTGTGTCAGTTATAGGGCCCAAACTCTGAGCCTGGGCTCTGTCCCTCAGCTCTTCAGGTCAAGGCTAGAGCTCTACCACTTGAGCCATGACACCACTTCCGGCTCTTTCTGCTTATGTGGTGCTGAGGAATTGAACTCAGAGCCTCATGCATGCAAGGCAAGCACTCTACCACTGAGCCACCTTCCCAGCCCCTCAATGTTGTTTTGCTTTGAATTTCTTTTATGGCCAGAGATGTTGAGCATTTCCTTTTTTTTTCTTTCTTTCAAAATAAAGCTGTATTGTCTCACTAAACAACCCAATGAGGTAGCAAGATACACTAGAAAAAAATTTTGGTCTTGAAGACAGAGTCTATAGTTTCAACAGCAGAAAGAAACTAGGCATAATATTCAATCTTTCTGAGTCTCTTTGAATCTTTGATATGCAATTATACAATTTAATTAGTACTTAAAGTAACTTTAATAGATGCTATAATCAAATCCCATTTTACTAATGAAAAAGAGCTAAATTCATATCATGAATTCTTACTAGTAGGAAATTGATATTGCCAAGCACAGGATATATGAGCTTTGTAACAAATAGTTAATTGAATTGTTTTTTTCTTATTACTTATTTTTTATTGTACAGAGGGGTTACAGTTACATAAGCAAGGTAATGAGTCCATTTCCTATCTAGTATTGTTACACCCTCCTTGGTTTTTTCCCTACCATCTCTTCTCTCCCAACCCCCCCAACTCCTCCCTCCTCTCCCCCCTCAAAGTTTGTTTTCAAAACAATGTCTTGTACATCTCATTACTACAATGGGTCATCCTGTATCCTTTTTTGTTTCATCCTGTATCCTATTTCATCATTTTGTTATTTCCCTTCCCCTCCCCAAATTAGAAAAATGTATACATAAGATGCAGGAAATGGGAATCAAATACAGTGACATCAGGAGTTGTACCATGGGGGAAGAACATACAAAGAAACAAAAAAAATCACATAGTACATTATAAGTACATTAAAAAGAACAACAACAAAGATTAAACCTCTTGTGTCCCTATCTTGGGGTTCATTTAATTTAGCATAAGCTTATATGGTCATATGTACATAGCTTTTGACCATTTCGGCTTGTCCTAGACATATACTACTTATTACAAATACAGGAATTCATGGGACCTATGTTTCTTTGAGTCTGACTTGATTCATTTAATATAATTTTTCCAAATCTTTCCATTCCCTAACAAATGGTGTCGTGTCATTCTGATGGAGGCATAGAATTCCATCGTGTGTGTGTGTGTGTGTGTGTGTGTGTGTTTTCTTGATCCATTCATCTACTGAGGGGCATCTGGGTTGGTTTCATATCTTAGCTATGATGAAT
Organism: Dipodomys ordii; assembly: GCF_000151885.1. Taxonomy (NCBI): domain Eukaryota; kingdom Metazoa; phylum Chordata; class Mammalia; order Rodentia; family Heteromyidae; genus Dipodomys; species Dipodomys ordii. The sequence continues at coordinate 10,358,796 of NW_012267232.1, forward strand.
AATGCTGTGATAAACATAGTTGTTTTGGCAGCCTTAGTATGACCTTGTTTGTGATCATTTGAGTAAATGTCCAAAAGTAGGATTTCTGGGTCATAGGGGAGCTCTATGTGGAGTCTTTTGAGGAGCCTCCATACTGCTTTCCAAAATGGTTGAACAAGTTTACATTCCCACCAACAAAATGCAGTAGTGTTCCCTTTTAGCCACATCCCCTCCAGGATCTGTTGTTATTAGAGTTCTTGATTCTAGCCATTCTAACTGGGGTGAGGTGGAATCTCAATTTTTTTTTTGTATGGTGAAAATACTGTTACAGTTACATGGGCAAGATAATGAATACATTTCTTATCAAGCATTGTTGCCTCCTCCTTTGTTTCCCCTTCCTATCCCTTCCCATCTCCCCCTGCCCCCATCCTCCACCCCCCATACCCTTTTCCCCCACTCTCCCAACCAAAGTTGTAAAGTTTGTTTTCGACATAATGACTATACATCTCATTGTTGCAATGGGTCCACCTGTATCCCTATTTAAACGATTTGTTTTTTCCCCTTCCCCTCCACAAATTGTACCAACATCGAATACAGTGAAAGCAAGGGTTATACCGTGGGGGAGGGACATACAAAGCAACAAAGAAATCATCTTATAAATATGTTAGAAACAGTGTTGCTTTATTTCTTTTATGGCTAGACAAGTTGAGCATTCATGTGTCTATTGGCCATTCTTATTTTCTCTTCAGAGAAAGTTTCTCTTTAAGATGTACAAGTCCTTATGTCCAAAACGAACTTTACAACTTTGGTGGGGAGGGGGAGCAGGGAGGATTGGATGGGGGGGAAGGGGGAGGATGGGAAGGGATGGGAAGGGGAAACAAAGGAGGAACCTACAATGCTTGCTAAGAAATGTACTCATTATCTTGCCCATGTAATTGTAACCCCTCTGTACAGTATTTTCACAATAAAAAAAAAGAAAGTTTCTCTTTAAGTCTTTAGCTCACTTATTTATTGGTAGTATTTCTTTGAAAATTTGTTGTTGGGGAATTTAATTTTTTGAGTTCTAAGTATATTTTTGATACGAGAAACTTGTTTGTTGTATGACTAGTAAAGATCTTCTCCCAATCCTTGGGCTTTCTATTGATCTTGCTAGCTATGTCCTTTGCCATGCAGAAGCTCTGCAATTTCATGCAATCCCATTTGTCCAATCTTTCCTTGATTTGTTGTGTTTCTAGGTCTTTATTAAGAAATTTTTGGCCTGTGCCAAGGAGTCCTATAGTTTCTCTTATTCCTTCTTTTAATGTTTTCAGAATGTCTGCTTTGACTCCGAGGTCTTTGATCCATTTGGAGTTGATTCTGGTGCAGGGTGATATATAAGGATCTAGATTTAGTTTTCTGCAAGTAGTTAACCAATTTTGCCAGCACTATTTACTGAAGAGGCTGTCTTTCTTCCATTCTATTTTTTTAGCTCCCTCATCGAAGATTAGATGGCTATTGGTCTGTAGGTTCATTTCTGGGTTTTCAATTCTATTCCATTGGTCCTGAGGTCTGTTCTTGTGCCAGTACCAAACTGTTTTGATTACTCTGGCTTTGTAGTTGAGTTTGAAAATTGGTATTGCTATTCCTCAGCACTGTTCTTTCTTCTAAGGATTGTTTTTTGCTATTTGTGGTCTTTTTTTTGTTCCATATGAATTTTTGGAAGCTTCTTCTAATCCATTGAATAATGAGGCTGGAATATTGATAGGTATCACATTGCATTTGTAGATACCTTTTTTTCAGTATTGCCATTTTCATAATGTTACTCCTTCCAATCCAGGAGCATGGGAGGTTTTTCCACTTTCTAAATTCTGCCTTAATTTCTTTTTTCAGGTTTTTAAAGTTTTCATTGTAGAGGTCCTTCACTTCCTCAGTTAACTCCTAGGTATTTTATTTTTTTGTGGGGCTATTACAAAAGGAGTTGCTTTCCTGATTTCCGCGGCACTCTTCTCATTGTTGGCATACAGAAAAGCCAATGATTTTTGAGGGTTAATTTTATACCCTGATACTTTGCCAAAGTTTTGAATCAGCTCAAGTAATTTGGGAGTGGAGTCCATGGGTTTCTTTAAATACAAGATCATGTCATCTGCAAAGAGGGAGAGTTTTACTTTGTTTTTCCTTAATTGGATCCCCTTTATGTTTGCATCTTTTCTTATTGCTGTAGCTAGGCATTCTAATACTAGGTTGAAGAGGAGTGGAGAGAGTGGACATCCATGTCTCATTCCTGATTTTAGAGGAAATGGCTTTAGCTTTTCACCATCAAGTATAATGCTGGTTGTAGGTTTGTCACCACAGCCTTTACTATATATTCCTAGTTTTTCCAGAGTTTTCATTATAAAGGGGTGTTGGATCTTGTCAAATGCTTTTTCTGCATCTATTGAGATAATCATGTGGTTCTTATCCTTGCTCTTGTTGATGTGATGAATTATGTTAATTGATTTGCGTATATTGAACCAGCTTTGCATCCCTGAAATGAATCCTTTTTATCATGGTATGTGATTTTTTTTGGATGACTCGATTGGCCAAAATTTTGTTGAGAAGTTTTGCATCAATTTTCATCAAAGAAATGGATCTATAGTTCTCTTCCTTTGATAAGTCCCTGCCTGGTTTTGCAATGAGGGTTACAATATGGCTTCATAGAAACAGTTTGGTAGTGAACTTTATCTTTCAATTTCATTGAAGAGATGGAGGAGTATTGGTGTGAGTTCTGCTTTGAAGGCCTTGTAGAATTCTGCTGTAAATCCACCCAGTCCTGGGCTTTTCTTGGGTGGGAGGTCTCTTATTGCTGTTTCTATTTCAATGCTTGATATGGGCCTGTTAAGTTGGTTTAACTCATCCTGGTTTAGTTTTGACATGTTGATATTTGCTAGAAATTTGTCCATTTCTTCCGGATTCTCAAACTTATTGGCATAAAGATTTGAGAAGTATTCCTTTATAATGTTCTGCATCTTGGTTGTTTCTGTGATGATGTTTCTATTCTCATTGCTTAGTTTATTTGGGTGTATTCTCTTCTTTTTCTGATAAGATTGCTAAGGGCCTGTCAATTTTTAAAATTTTTTTCAAAGAACCAACTCTTTATGTTGTTGATTCTTTCTATGGTTTTTTTGGATTCTAATTCATTTAATTCTGATTTAATTTTTAATTATTTGTTTCCATCTACTGGATTGGTGTTTAGCTTGCTGCTCTTTTTGAAGGTGCTTCAGTTGTATCATTAAATTGTTGGTTTCAGATCTCTGCTATTTGTTGATGTAGGAACTCAGAGCTATAAACTTGCCTCTGAGTACTGCATATGCTGTGTCCCAGAGAAGCTGGTAATTTGTGTGTTCATTTTTGTGGAATATCATTTTTTTATTGTGAAAATACTGTACAGAGGGGTTACAATTACATGGGCAAGATAATGAGTACATTTCTTATCAAGCATTGTAGGTTCCTCC
>NW_012267232.1:10362634-10368649 GCF_000151885.1 Dipodomys ordii
TGGGACCTATGTTTCTTTGGGCCTGACTTACTTCACTTATTATAATTTTTCCAAGTCTTTCTATTTCCTAACAAATGGGGTAATGCCATTCTTTCTGATGGAGGCATAGAATTCCATTGTGTATATAAACCACATTTTCTTGATCCATTCATCTACTGAGAGGCATCTGGGTTGGTTCCATATCTTAGCTATTGTAAATAATGCTGCAACAAACATAGTCGTGCTGGTAGCTTTAGTGTGGTCTTGTTTGTGATTGTTTGGGTAAATGCCCAAAAGTGGGATTGCTGGGTCATAGGGAAGCTCTATGTGGAATCTTTTGAGGAACCTCCATACTGCTTTCCAAAGTGGTTGAGCAAGTTTACATTCCCACCAACAATGCAGTAAGTTTCCCTTCTGTCCACATCCCCTCCAGCATCTGTTGTTGTTAGAGTTCTTGATTATAGCCATTCTAACTGGGGTGAGGTGGTATCTCAATGTTGTTTTGATTTGCACATCTTTTATGGCTAGGGAGGTTGAGCATCTCTTCATGTGTCTATTGGCTATCTGTCTTTCCTCTTCAGAGAAGTTTCTACTTTAAGTCTTTAGCCCACTTATTTATTGGGCAGTTTTTTCTTTGATGATATGTTGTTGGGGGATTTAATTTTTTGAGTTCAAGATATATTTTAGATATGAAAACCTTGCCCGTTGTATGGCTAGTGAAGATCTTCTCCCAATGCAGGGGCTTTCTATTGATCTTGCTAGCTTTGTCCTTTGCCATGCAGAAGCTCTGCAATTTCATGCAGTCCCATTTGTCCAACCTTTCTTTGATTTGTTGTGTTTCTGGGTCTCTATTAAGAGCATTTCGGCCTGTGCCAACAAGACTGAGCGTTTCTACTATTCCATCCTGTAATGTTTTCAGAGTGTCTGTTTTGACTCTGAGGTCTTTGATCCATTTGGAGTTGATTTTACTTAACATCATCTTATATGGTCATATGTACATAGCTTTTGACCTTTTCTGCTTGTCCTAGATGTATACTAGTTATTGCAAATAAGGGAAACCATGGGACCTATGTTTCTTTGGGCCTGGCTTATTTCACTTAATATATTTTTTCTAGGTCTTTTCCATTTCATAACATATGGGTGTGGTGTCATTCTTTCTGATGAAGGCATAGAATTCCATTGTATATATGTACCACATTTTCTTGATCCATTCATCTACTGAGGTTGGTTCCATATCTTAGCTATGATGAATAGTGCTGTGATAAACATAGTTGTTGCACATGTGTTTTGTGTGTGTGTTTGCATATGTGTGTGCATGTCTGTGTGAGTTGTGCATGAAAGGCATGCGTGTACATATGATTTGGATTATGTTAGAGTTACATAGTTACTTTTGCCTATATCTCGAAGATGCTATGATGCTCTATATGGATATCCCTTTTATGCACTTGGTCATAGTAAAATGATCTTTTAAAGTTGTTTTTTTCACTTCTATCTATGTTTTGATGCTTTTTGTCCACCCTGCCTTTATTCTCCACTTCTATCTGTTCTTCCCAGCCTACTAATCAGAGCTCTATGATCAACGATTTTTCCCCAGCTTCCACACTGGAAAGCAACATATAGTATTTGTCTTAGTAGTTGTGGTTTATTTCACTTAGCACATCTTCTAGTACCATTCATTTGCTGCAAATGACATGTAAATAATTTATTTCATTCTTCTTATTGATAAATAATAGTCCAATGTACATACTTTATTTTCTATACCCATTTATTTATCTGTGAACAGGTATCTAGGTTGATTGGATATCTTGGATAATGTGAATAGTGCTGCAATAAATGTGAGAGTTTAGATATGTTTTCCCCTTGTTGTATTTGTGTTATAATTATAATTAATTAATCAACTGATTTTTTTCAGTGCTACCAGGGCTCAATCTCAAGGCTTTCCTCTTATTGGCAGGGACCCTACCATGAGAAGCACGACTCTAGTCTTTTTTGCTTTTGTTATTTTTCAAGCTAGACTCATTTTTTTGCCTGGAGTCTGATCTTACTAATTACATTTCTCTTGTAGCGGGGATGACAGGTGCTGGTGTCACCACATTCAGCTTTTTACTGGTTGAGATAGGATCTCGTACTTTTTGTCCAGGCTTATCTTGAAGTAGAACTATAGGTGTGGACCATCACACCCAATATACTATTTAAATTAAGATTTAACTTTTGCTTGTGTGCCAGTCCTGGAGCTTGAACTCATGACTTGGATGCTCTCCTAGGCTATTTTGCTCAAGGCTAGTGCTCTATCACTGGAGTCACAGCTTTACTTCTGGCTATTTTTTTTTGTGTGTAGTTAATTGGAGACAAGAGTCTCATGGACTTTGTGGCCTGGGCTGGCTTCAAACCTTGATCTTCAATCTGAGCACAGTCACTGGTGCCCAGCAAGATTTAATTTTTTTTTATTCCTACAAGTGCCTAATACAATGCTAAACATGATTAGGAATTCAGTACATTGCAATTTATTATAGATGCCAATATAATCTTAGTTTAGTTTTAAATACCAAAGAATATTGGTGTATTAGTTTGCTTTATAATTAATTTCACTGAGTAGCTTATTTATTATCCAAGGGCTATCTACGGTCAAAGCAATTATAGCTGGAATTTGGCATGACAAAATAATACCTTCGGTCCTTTTGTATTTTGAATTTGCTTTTGATAACTCGACTGACTACTAGTGCATACTTTAAGAATCATTCATTTGTAGGATGAAATTTGCTTTGCCCTTTTATGATTTCTATCACTTGCAAAAATTATAAATGATTCCCTCATTGCTTTCCTTATTAAGTTCCTTCTTATCTTATCAGTGTAATTATAGATTGAAAGATGTCAAATTGTTCCATAGTTATATTTCATTTGAGTGGGAGATTCGAAGGGAACACAGGGTCATTATAAGCCACTATCATGAAAATTAAATTGAACAAAGTTCTGAGGAGAAGGACCAAAACCAGTAATATGAACGTTTATGGTCTTTATGAAATTGAAAGAGAAAGGCAGTCTCAGAAAACAATCCAATTAAACTGCAAGGCATGAGATAAGCTCTTTAGAGGCTGACAGTTATTGCAATTCTTGGTTCAATTTTAGTTAGGAGTAAGTGGTGAACCTGTTGATTTTGTCACATAAAATACAAATTGGGCATTTTATTCTCCTATGTTTTTCTAGGATAGATTTCTAACCATAGTAAAGAAATATAAAATTGGATTAAAAATTTATTCCCCTGGAATGTACATCTGTGTTTCAACAATTTAGCGAATCTACATTAGAATGTAATAACTTGAATCAACAAGTGTGAGGAATGCATGGGGAGGGCCATCATGTCGTGATAATGAGACATGACGTTTAATTTTTTTTTCAAAAAAGATTTGTCTTATTTTTTTTCCTTTTCTTTTTAGAGAAAAGTAAAGTGGGGAGGATATTACTTTTCACCATGATTAGTTTTTCTATTAGTCCACTTGCAGGATTTTATTTCATTCTTATAAAATCTCTCCCTTTATTCTGACCAATTTTCATTGTTCCAAATAAAAAGATTTCCCTACATTTTCCTAGAATCTCAGTATATATATGTATATAAATACATACATATATATATATATATATATATATATAAATATTGGTTGAAATTAAACAGAAGTGAGACATATCCAGTAAGCACAAAAATCGTTCTGCCAGTCTCCTCTTCCTCTTGGATTTCACAAGTTGTTTCTAGTGTACCACAAAGGAGAAGTTGGCAGGTCATCAGCCTAAGCTCCAATCAGCTTCAGGACAAGGTAGGTGTTTTGTGCAGAATTCGAGTCAGTACAAATCATTGAACCTGAAAACGTGAACAGAAAAGAACATTTAGATAATTTGAAACATGGAAATATAGTTCATTCCTTTCCTTTCTTTTTTAGTGTACCAAATGGCAGTGAAATTTTCATGGAGGATTAAACTTTCCTGCTCACGAGGACAAGAAAACGATTTGTTTGTTCAATGCTTATTCAGTATTTATGATCTCTAATGTGTCCAACATTCTGGATAATTTTTACATTTTGTAAATACAGAGCCATATGACGATATATATGTATATACATATACATATCTGTGCATGCATATGTGTACATATATATTTATTGGCTATAGAGTTTTAAAATGCAAATATCTAAATGCCCACTGATAGATGAATTCATAAATGTCTAATGCAAAAATATGGTCTAATATACAATGGAATATTAAGCTATAAAAAGAATAAAATCTTGTTATTTGCAGCAGAATGGATGCACAATTATGCTAAGTAAAATAAGCCAGACTCAGAGACTCTGATGTTTTCTCTTATATGTGGAAACTGAAAAGGTTTTTCTAGTTGTGGAGCAGGGATTACAGGAGTCTAGGAAGGAAGGAGGGAAATTGGAAAACATCTACTGCAACAGAGAGAGAAGGAATACATTCTGGTGTTCTGCGGCCTAATGTGACTTGGGTTCACAATAACCTGCTTTATATTTTCCAAAAATCCAAAAGAGAGTGGCTGGAAGGCTCTGAATGTTACAGGATACTAAGGAGGGAGCTACTAAGTACCCTGTGCGTGCTGGATGCATGTTGAAGCATCACAGTCTATGTTAACACGTGCAACTAATGTATGTTTATTAAAAGCTTAAAGACACAAATATCTAATTTCAAAGTAAAACTCTGATAAAACTAAAGCAAGCAGGCAGTGAAGGCTGAGGAGTTGGAGGTTCCTGGCTGTGTTCTAGCTCTGGGTTTAATCATAAATCTGTATCTATCTATCTATCTATCTATCTATCTATCTATCTATCTATCTATCTATCTATCTATCTATCTATCTGTCTATCTATGAATGAAGGGTGGAAGGGTTTGAGGGAAGAGAAACTGTCCTGGAAAAATCAAGGAGCTGAATAAAGGTGACCTGGGGGTGCTGTATCCAGGATGAACTGCCTGTGATTCATCCCAAAGAGATGTCTGGACTATAGAGGGGAGGTAGTGTGAGCAGGAAGGCAACATCCCAAGCCCTGAGTTTCCACCTTTCAATCATCTTTCACCTTTATCTGCAGAGGCTATTTGCGTGAAGTACACTGTGAAGACCAACTCACAGTCAGATCCTGTGAGGACAGAGATCATTTGAGTTGTTAGGTGAGACCTTGGAATCTTGTGTCAATGCTGGGACTATTTGTGCAAGAACCAGGAACATCCCAAGTTCTGTGTGCTGCTAACCAAAATTATGTTGATATAGAGTAAAAAGAAGCGATTTTTTCTCTCACATGTTAGTTTGTTGACTGAGAGTCACATCAGTTCTATTCACATGACTTTTCCAAGCTGTATTCACCCACATCTACCCAGTTTTTCCTCTTCAAATGGTAAGCACATCTTTTTATTTGCCTATTTGGACCTGAAGTTTATTTGAACTATCTTGCATTCTGGAATTTACCTAGGATTTGACCTTTTATGGCAACATTTCAGCACCTTAAGAAAAATTCACTAGGGTAAAGTTAATTTTCTAGATGAACCTTTTTGACATCTTTTGCATTTTAAAGTGCTATTTAAGGGTACCGAAATTTAAGGCTTAACTTTTAAGAAATTACTGTCTCCTTTGAAAAGAATATGGATAAATGGTGTGCAACTGATAAATTTTTTCTTTTTTAATTCGAAGACGTCAAGATATATTCTTTTTATTTAATTGACAGCTTTGAAATCTGTGTTTAAATGACTGTAATTTGTCTGTCTTCCTCAGAAAAAACTTGTGAAGAGGTTTCTTCCATTGTTTTACTTGAAATGAGTGTAGGTTTTGACTCATTGGATTCTGGTGCTTAAAAACCTGTTAGTGAGCCAGGTGCTGGTGGCTCACACCTTTAATTCTACCTATTCAGGAGGCTGAGATCTGAGGACAGAGGTTTGAAGCCAGCCTGGGCAGGAAAGTTGGTGAAACTCTTATCTCCAATTAACCACTAGAGTTTTCTAGTGGTGCTGTGGCTTAGGTGGTAGAGTGCTAGCATTCAAGTTCTA
>NW_012267232.1:10368962-10382722 GCF_000151885.1 Dipodomys ordii
AAAGACATTTTTGTAGTGAAATAACACTGATATTTTGCTGACCTGCTGTGAAAACTATTCTCCCTTCCCTTTCCTTATCTAGAAGTACTAAAAAGTTCCAGTTTGTCTGAAAGTGAGGAGTAGACCCTTCTTCTTTTCTTTATTCTGGCTCCCAATGTGTGGTCTCACTCTAACCCCTCTGTATATATCACCTTGACAACCTAAAAAAAACTGCAAAAAACCCTACCAAACAAAGAAGGAAATATTTGGATAGCAAGAGATAGTCAAATCCTAGAAGGGAGAAATGATTTTCTTTTAATTTTTTTATTTTTAATATAAAGGTGATATTCAGAGGGGTTACAGTTACATAAGTCAGGTAATGAACACATTTTTTTATTGTGAAAATACTGTACAGAGGGGTTACAGTTACATGAGTAAGGTAATGAGTACATTTCTTATCAAGCATTGTTGCCTCCTCCTTTGTTTCCCCTGAGAATTCTTCTCAGACTCTATAGTGGGAAGAGTTGCTAAATAAGCTCCTTCCCAGCCTTTCCATCAAAGAGAGCTTCTTCTAACTCCAACAAATACAACCTGAGCTGAAGCCATCCCCTGGGAAGCAGGATGCAGCTGTGTTAAGTCTCCTGCAGCTGCTTTGCCTCTGTCCCATTGAATAGAACCCCAGTGTTTCTCAGCTAAAGTAATGTGCCCATTATTTCTCCATGGAAAGCCAGAGCTCTGATATTGGGAAAATGTTCTTTCTTCTACAATGAGACTTATCTGTCTCCAAGGAGAGCTAATGTTTGACATGGGGAAAAGTGCTTATTTAATTGGTCTCCTAGCAAGGGAATCAGCAGGCTTGCCACTCCCACAGGAGGGAAGCTGGAAGTAGGATTGGGGGGGGGGACACATGTTCACTCAAGTTAATGAACTGCAATAGGATGGGAGTGATATCACTATTTGTCACTTGATCTGAAGGAGAAACTGGGAATAGGGTCTTTTAACTTGTGGGATAGAATTGAGAGGAATGCAGTGGGAAAGTAGGTATGGTGGGGGCTGAGTCAATATGAATGTAAGAAACAAGGGATTTATCACAGGACATGGAAGTTGCAGAATTTACTGACTGGCGAAGATCTGGAAGGGAATTGCAGGATGAGTGAAGAAGAGAAATTTTTGAGAAATCTCCACAATCTTTTCCATAATAGCAGTCCCAATAACCCATTTGAGAAGTCAAATATATCAACCATCTACTTTGGGAAGTGCACTAGAAGATCTCTGGTGAGTTCTTGTCTGTGTTTGGTCACTAAATCTGGTGAGTCTGCTGCCTTTAGTCTACTGAAGAGTAATGCCAGCATTTTGGAAGAAGAGTTGGATAGATAGCACAGGGTATTAAGGATGAAGTGGAACCTGATGTAGAATATATACCTGGTGTAGAATATATGCCCATCACTTTAGTCATCACTGATGTGCTTTGGTGAAATCTCTTGTAACATCTTCCTCCCTCAACCCCAGTCTACCTCATAGAGGGAAGGGAAGCATGGGAAATGTGTAATGCAGGACTATGTATCTTAGAACCGTGGGTCTGGTAAGATGTAGAGGGTGCTGGGTGCTGGTGGTTCATGCCTTAACCCTGCTTACTCAGGAGACTGAGATCTGTGACCAGAGGATCACCATTCAAGGCCAGTACTGGCAGAAAAGTCTGTGAGACTTTCTGTCCAATTCACCACCAAAGTGCCAGAAGTGGACTTGTGGCACAAATGATGAAACACCAGCCTTGAACAAAAAAGTTAAGGGACAGTCTAGGCTCTAGCACTAGTGTGCACATGTGCATGTGTGCATGAACACATGCATACACACACACTCACACACACATGACAGAACTTGGTCATTTTTAATGTGAAGGATGAAACAATGAAGGCTAAAGTCTTGGGATGGCTAAATGTCACAGAAAATTGGTTTGATTAGCTAGAATGTTAATTTTGTCCATCTGCATTTCTCAACTTTCTTTCACTAAGAAACAATTGCAAGGTGCTGGTAGTTCATGCCTGTAATCCTAGTTACTCAGGAGACTGAGATCTGAGGATCGCAGTTCAAAGCCCCGACAGGAAAGTCCCTAAGATTCTTATCTCCTATTAACCACCAGAAAACTGCAAGTGGCACTGTAGCTTAAGTGGTAGAGCTCTAGCCTTGAGCTGAAGAGCTGTGGGACAGCGCCCAGGCCCAGAGTTCAAGCCCCATGAACTGACAAAACAAATAAAAAAAACCCAACTCCCCAAACCACAGAAAAACCAAACATCAAATCAGTATCTAGTATATTAATCTTCTGAAGGCCAAAGGAATAAATGGCAAGAAAAGAAGGGCTATATTTTAGTTAGGATTTTGGCAGTAGTATAAAATCTAAGCATAACTAAAAAATAGAGATTTCTTTTTGTACATGATAAGAAGTCAGGATGAAATGTCTGGATAAAGTCTCTCCAGGGCTAAAGTAGAGGCTGAACAAAGTACTCTTAAGACCTTTTTATTCTTTGCAGCTTTCAATGTGTTGATCTTTTATATTTGTGAATATTGCCTCATAGTCTCAAGATGTCTACTCCAAACTTTGGGCATTACAGCTATTTTTAAGACAAAACAAGGGAGAAAAGGATCAAATGCTTTCTCTTACCAAAGAGAGAAGTCTTCCCTGAAAGACACTCTAAAATGACTTTCTTTCTGACTTGGAAAAAATTGTATTAAATGAAGTAAGCCAGACCTAGAGAAACAAACATTGCATGGATTCTCTCACGTGTGGTAGATAGACTGTGCCTATATATCTGTAAGTAAATATGCTGGGTAGTACGCAAGCGGTTGCAAATGATTTAACCAAAGTATAATAGATTCTATGGAGAGCTCAAGAAAAACTAGATCAAAGAAAAACTAGGTCAAAGTCCAACAGAAGAAGCACCAGGAAATAGGTACTTGCAAGAGAGGGTGTGGGGTTAAAGGGAGAGGGGTAGATGAATGAAGGAGAAGGGGGGAGGGTGAAGTCAAGAATTCATCATATATACCTGGAAGTGGTACTGTGGCTCAAGTGGTAGAGCACTGGTCTCGAGGACAAAGAGGTTCAGGGAAGCACCCAGCCCTGAGTTCAAGCCCCACAACTGACAGAAAAAGAAAGAAAAAAGAAAGAATTCATCATATATAACACAAAATTAAGAAAAGCAAGGAAAGGGGGTGGGTCTAAGTGGGGTGAGAATATTGAAGATCAAGATGCATTGTACACATAAACTGCTATGTTGAATGCCACTTCCTTTGTGCAATCACTTAAAGACAATAACAGAATAAAAGCTCCTACTTTATGGATGAAAATCATGCCCTATGACACTTCTAATCGCCAAGAAGCCTAATAAGTAACATCTCTAACAAAATGGACAGGCATTGCCATAAACATGATCACAAAAGCTCAGATTTGTCATGGACTAGAGGAAGCAGGGGAACACTGCTTCCTGATCTCCCCTAACACAAGATGGACGTCCTGGTTGCACAGAGGGAAGAGATGCTGGGAAGGGATAGGAAGGAAATCTTTGACAGCCCAAGAACAGCATCTGCTATATGAGGCTCCAGTCTCCTTATTTCCTCCTTGGTCATAGAGGAAGAGAGGCCTTCACTGATAGAGTAGACTGCGATGCAGTTAGGTTAGATCTTAACCAGGAGGGTTTAGAGAACTGAAACTGTAGAGGTCCTAGAGGAAAATACACCTGCTCCAGAGAAAATAGGGCCAAATTTTCTGAATACCATGACAATGAACAAATGACATTTCCCAAAGTGGCGGGGGGGGGTGACAGTGGGGTTATAATCTGAGCTGTATCTCTAGTTTAGGACTCAGTACGTGTGTTCTAATTCTTTGTATTATGTCTGACCTCTCCATGAGGAAGTAAGCTCCTTTAGAATAAGGATCTTGTTTTACATCTCGGTGCCCTAATGTCCAGCATGGATGCTGCCTCAGAATGTATAATGATTCTTGAAAGAAGGACCTTTGCTAGGAAGTCCTTGTGTGGATGGCAGGGATACACATCTGAATCACTTTGGGGGAACTTAAAAATTCCAATGTATAATCCATACTTGAGACCTCTTGAACCGGAATTTCTGGGGATATGACCCAGGCATCATTGCTTTTAAAAGCAATATTTTTTTAAAAAGCTTTTCAGGTGATTACATGTAGAGCCAAAGTCAATAGCACAGTCACTGCAATAAAAGCCTTTTGGTTCTTTTTGTTTTTAAAACACTCCCTTGGTGTAAGATAGAAAAATACCAAGCAACTATCCAATGGTGGTGTCAGGCTTCAGGAAATTTTTTCTTCATGAGATTCTTGAGGGCATACTTCTTATGGAATTTGAGTATCTATTATAATTGCCATCCCAGCAAGGATAGAGTTCCTTCAAACATAATTAATATTGATAACCAGTCTTATGCTAATCTCTTAAAAATCTACATAAAGGAAAGTCTTGTGCTGGTTTATTAAAAACCCCTCTATAAGACAAAGTGGGTGGAAATAAGGTATCATGATAACTGTAGCATGCTTAATGATAACAGATAAATAAGTGACCCCAATTTGCTTTTGTCTAAGAAGGGCATATAGCCATAATTGAGATTCAGAAGAACCCTTTATTCCTTCTTTTCTACCGATAACACATGACATAGTTACCACTTCCTTCAAGTTCTGGTTCTTATAGGCAGTTTTAAATTTCAAGGCAGCTCTAATTTTCATGTTGTCATTGTATAGGGCAGGCAGTTCTAAAAGTGAGTCTTTTGTGTGGTAAAGTGAGATCATATTCATTTGTCTGGAGAGCCATCATCACGTTATGCATAGAATCTGTCCCTAACTCTAACTGGATTCACATGAAGTCATCTTGTTTTGTGCATAATTGCTGCCCAATAAATATTTGTTGAGAGGCTGCTGGACAAAGTGGAGCCAGACAGACCTGCCTTTAGGAACTAATCACTTGTTAGCTATATTATTTAGGACCAAACACTGAATCTTTATATGATCCTTGTGTTTTTGATCTATAACATATGCATTAAAATGTATTTCTTTTGAGATTATGTAATTCCCATCAATTTAAAATGTATTCTTTCAAGAAACCAAACCAAAGCAACCAAAATAAAACAATAAAACCACAAAATGATTCCCTTGTCTTAGTCTACATAACAGAGTGCCATAGACCAGATGGCTGACACATTAGAGGTTGGAAATTCTGAGATCAATGTGCCTGTAGGTTTTGTTCTTGGTGATAGTTCTTTCCCTGACTTCCCCATGGCTTCTGTCTCACATATCCTCACAGGATTGGGAGACACTATGATGTTTCTTCCTATTTGAATAGGCTCAACCATCTCTTCTTGATGGCTCAAGATTCCATGGAAACCTAATCAATTACATGATTAAATCTAATTAATATATGTAATGAGATGTACATAACTATATATCATTATTTGATCATTGATAATTGGTTTGAAATTTGATATATTATATGTATATCTATTAATGAAACTCATCAAACCCACAAAAACATTAAATGGGAGGGTTGAGAATGAATGAGATTTGGAAGCAGAAATGTGGGAGGGTGAGTTTGATCAAAGTACATTGGATGCACATTGTAAGTATCACAGATAGTCCCTTTTGCACAATTAATGTGTGTGGATAAAAACAATTCTTTATAAATCTGTAGTCTTGGGTCAATGAGTTGTCTTACTACTTTAGTAGGAATGAATTAACATCCTAGGTAGGTTTGTGCTATCTATGTTGGCCATATCTCATTCTTTGGTTCCTTGAAACATTAACCTTCACTTTTTTCCTTTTAAAATCATTTGTTTATCTCAAAAATTGGAGATAGTGAAAACTGTAAGAGAAATGGTTTTCTTGTTGTTTTTATTAGCATAGATTAACTGCAAAAGGTTTCATTGTGACATTGTCATGCATACATCTAATATACTTTGTTTATATTTACTCTGTCACTCTGTCTTATTCACCTATTCTCCTAATTTTTTTTTACTATTTTGAGAGGTGCATTATTCTACTTTCATACATGCATATGATGTATTATATTCACCTGCCATAACTCTCTCTCCTTACCTTCCACCTCTTACTGGTCACACCCAACAATCCCCTTGAGAGAAATATGAAATTGTGTTTACTTTTAAGGCAAATAAAAAGTCTAAAAAAGTTATAAATTAACATATATGATAAACAGGAATGAAATGTTACTAGACCTTGAATATTATATTAATTTATATACTTTATATGTACAATTTATAATGAAAATCAGACAATTTAAATCATGTTAAGTAAAATATAACCAATGAAGAATATATATATATATATATTTCCTGTAAAAAAGATTTGAAAATTGGTATTTCAAGCAAGATTTATAGAAGCTTTAAGGCTATTTCTTTAAAAACTTTATTTTTTTATAGTCAAATGGTCACAAAGGAGGTTGTAATTTAACACACCCATTTATGCTTACCGGTCATTTTGATCAGAGTCATTCCCCCACAACATACCTATTTCCCTTGAATCACATTTAGTTTTTTGTTTTCTTTTTCATATATGTACACTGAATATTATGAGTGTATTCATCCCCAAAGACATTTACCACACAAAAATCCATCATTGCTGATTACTGAAGGTGTGCCAGTACAATTTTACCTTGTATGGTGGTTTCTTAGCTAATAATTTGCAAGGAAAATGGGAAATTAAAATAAACAGCGGGACCTCAAAAGTAAATGCCTGTATGAAGAGAAATTCGATCATAAGAACAAAATTGAGGGTGATCTGCTGAGTCAGTTCAACCATCTGTTTATCATCACCATTGTTAGTAATATTAACTGTCTTTAGTGAATTTATTATGTACCACATTCTGCTAAATGCTGCCAATTTATAATAGATCATTTATTCAACAGTGCTACCCGATCAGGCAATAACAGTGGTGGTCACAATGCTGCTAGAAAAGATAGTAGTTATTAAAAAATTGAATAAAAACTTGAAACTTTATGCTATGTGAAGTTATGCACAGTGTACCCATACAATATTAGTAGACCTCTTTTTTAAATTAATAAGTATTTTTATTGTGAAAATACTGTACAGAGGGGTTACAATTACATGAGCAAGGTAATGAGTACATTTTTTTTATCAAGCATTGTTGCCTCCTCCTTTGTTAATCTTTCCTTGTCCAATTTATTTGCCAATGTGTATGCTGCATCCTGCTGACCACTAGATGTCAGTGTTGTTTCATTACAAACACAGATACTGTGCCTGTGGAAGAGCCCAAAAGGATTTTATGTACTACTACTCAACACTCTGCAACCTTGCTGGCTCCAAAGGGTCAGAAAAATTCCTTTAGTACCACAGAGCTCAGCAAGACCTTACCTCTGCGCAGGCTGTACCAAAAGTACATTTAAAAACAATTAGGATCATGAAGAATAAAGGACAGCAAGTTTAAAAGAGCCAAAGGCAATAATAACCAGCACCAGATAATGCTTATTAAGAGCTAGGCATGTAAATATTTTACACAGACTCTCTTATTTAATGTTTGCCTACAAATCTGCAGGAGGTACTTCACTTTAATACTCACATTTCCCATGTGAAGAAATCAAGGCAGCTAGGTTAAATAATTTGCTTAGGACTCCAAAGTCAGAAAGCACAATGGAAAAATTGATTCAAATGCAAGGCTAAATTTAACTTTGCCCTTAACTATAATACTTAACCACAATGGAGAAGAGTCTTTGCTAAAAACTGTGCAAAGTAGTTTAAAAGAGACTCATTGAAAAAATTACAGTATGTCTCCTATTTGTGACATAGCATACATTCCCCCCCACCCCCCCGCAATCTGAAATCCTCATTTCTGAAAGTTCTATACTCATTCCCTTCTTTGAACAGCGCCCATTTACAAAGGGATTATGCTAATTAACTGACCACTTGAAGAAACCATGTGCTGATATTACAGACATTTGCACAGACAGTTGCTCTGGTAGATTCTTGGACTCTAGACAGTGCTGATGGAAGATGGACTTTGGATGTTTCTCAGAAAAGTTCCTATGCACAAGGTTCTAGTTGGATCTCAAACACTAGGGGGAAAAAGTTCCAAATTATTGTTTCAAATAAGGATTGTTGAGCGTTGTGTGAGCCAGCATATTTGAAATCACTTGCTTTTCTTTTTTTAAATTTGAGAAGTGCATGTTTACTTTAGTTCACATTTATTCTACCTTCTTGTTCACCATGCAAAGTTGTATATGAAGTATTCTAGAATCAGTCTCCTCCTCGTCCTTGTCCTCCTCCTCCTTCTATTCCTCCTCCTTCTTCTTTTGCTAGTGCTTTACTACTTGAGCCACAGTACCACTTCTGGCTTTTTTTTCTGCTTATGTGGTGCTGAAGAATTGAACCCAGAGCCTCCTGCATCTGAGACAAGTACTCTACCATTGAGCCACCTTCCCAGCCCCCAGTTGCTTCTTTAAATATGCCTCTTTTCCATCTTGATTGATCATTTTAGATCTGTTTTTTTTAAAAATAGTATTGCATGGGTTATTTAAGGAGTGTTAAACATTATTAAAATCACATAATTCTAATTAGACATTGAATGCCCAATTAAACATTATACTCCCAAACTTTCCTTTAGGGATTTTGCTTCTTTCCAAATATATTCATCTCCTTTGAAAGTGGCTTTCAAGTCTATTCAAATGAAAGCTTTTGTCATCAAATTATTCTTTTATATTGGAATTCCATCAATTAATATGTATATCAAAGTGCTAAATTTTACAGAGAAGCTGTATCAAAAGCCAGGACTGTAGATGGACATGCTTTCATCGATCCTAGCTTGAACCTGAGAGAGGATGGACAAAACTATGATTGAATGAGTGAGAAGCTTGTGGTGACAGCTTTTGACCTTTTGCTCTTAGTCTTACAAACACTACTGGTGACAATTGTGGCTAAATTGATTAGTTCCTCTTGACACTTAGGACTAATTCAAAACACATATTAAGCTGAAAAGTTTTAAGTACTTTATTTCTGGGGGAGAAAGAGAGACAGAGAGAGGGAGAGAGAGAGAAAGAGAGAGAATGATTCACATTGGATTCTACTTCTTGGAGTGCTTGCTCTGTACTTATTGAGCAAGGGCACTGGAGTAACTTTCCTCTGAAAATACATGAAAGTTTGGCTTGTTTAGTTGTTGCTTTTAGATGTGTTTTTCTGCCTTCTGGTTATGGGTTTTGAGCTCAGGACCTCTTCATCTTTGGTAAGCACCTTCAGTCCTTCTTAATACTGCTTATTTTGATCAAAGCTCTTAACTTTATCCTAGCCTATCCTAGACTGAGATCCTCCCATTTTAGGCTTCTTGTTGCAGCTGGGATGATAGGTATATACCACCATGTCCAATCGAGTCTCCACTAAAATGGAGTCCTGTAAACTATTTTACCAAGGCTGGTATGTAAATATAATCCTTCTGATCTTAGCTTCCTTAAAAGCTAGATTACAAGCATTCATCATGGTGCCCGGCATTGGTTGGGAAGGGGTCTTACAAACTATTTTTTGCCTGGAATGACCTCAAAGAATCCTCCCAACATGAGATTCCTGAGTAGCTAGGCTTATAAGCATGAGCTACCACATCTGGCTTGCTTGTGTTTGGTTTACTCTAATTTAATTAGGAGTTACAAAAGGTCATGGGAACACTGACTTGAAATCAAGACTCAGAAATTATACTGTAAAGAAAAATCTGAAGTTCATATGCAGTGCATAGTGTTGCTAGTATTGAGCCTGGTTAAATGAAATTACACCCAGTCATAGCTATAGCTCAGAATGTGCTCAAACTGATCCTCACTTCCATTTTCTTCCACTAAAATACATTCAAAAATTGGAGGTTTCACAAAGAAATGTATTCAAGGTAGGCTATTTGGATAGAGAATGGCACCTTTATTGGCATGTTTTTATAGTGGTTTATAGGGCTCAGAACTGAAACTCTCTTTTTTTCTACTTAGTTGTGTTCATGCTTGGAAGCACAGCTGGCAAATGAAAAAACCATAGGGAAATAACTGAGATTATAGAGACTTGCCTATGTCATTGAGAACAAGAGAGCATGTTATTAAGAACAAGTCGATTTTTGCAATAATCCACTCAACTTTAAGCTATTTTGATAGGTGTTGTAACGTGTAGAGAGAGAGAAAAAAGATGCTTATCTAAACACCATTTCAAGTTTTATTTTATGTTCTATGAAATAGAGAAATGGAGCCCAAAGGATTCCATTTGAAAGAATGTAAAATTAAGAAAAGTAAGGCAAGTAAAGTGACTATGTTTTTAATCACAAGGGGAGGTGATTGATTATATTCTGAAGGTTAACATCAGTTTACTTAAACAAGCATGGGCTTTATTTTGTTGTTTATTTAAGTAGTGCTATTAAAGGGTTTTAATTCAAAAATCAACATGTTCATTTGTGAGTACGATGCACTCTGTACATGGTCACCTGTTCAAATCCTCCCCCACATCTCTCCCAATCCCATTCATCCCCTTGATTTTCCTACTTCCATTTTTGCCTATATACATTGAATATTATGATTGAATTCACTTACCCTTTCTCTCTCCATTCATCCATCTAGACTTTATTCTGATGAACCATTTGCCTTAGGCTTCTTAGTGAAATCCAACTTTGCAAATATGGGCTCTAGAGCTGTCATCACCAAACCCATCCTACAGATGGAAACTCGCTTACGTTGAAATAGCAAATAAAGCACAGAGCAAGGATTCAAGCCCAGTGGGGTGATGGGAGTTCACCCACAATCCCTTTACATCTCCTGTAAGACATGACTGTGGTCTGTTCTCTGGGGTGGAGGGGAGGGGTCTGTGATTTACTGCTCATTAGTCCTGGCTCCAGGTTGCAACAGTAGGGTGACAATGCACTCAGATTGCCACTGCCATCACCAGCCTTCCTAACAAGTTCCTTTCTTTTCAATTTATTCAACAAAACACTTATTTTAAGGAGCCGAGAGAAGAAAAAAAAAACTCCTTTAATGGATGGAGGAATGGCAGTTAAGGAAGTGAACTCAAAATGTGGCAGTCTTTTGTATTTGGTGTTTTTTTTTATCTCTTCCTGACCTTTAATATTCTTTGATGGCACAACATATTTTCTTGAAAAAGGCATTGAAGCTGTATTATGGAGACGGTGGTGGTTCCGTCAATCATTCAGCCACTGCCTAGCAATCTGGCTGCCCTCCCTCATCCATTCTTTTTCTCCTACCTACCAATCAACTATCTTCTGCTCTCATCTTTTCTGCCCTCTGCTAACCCATTAATGATGTTGTTCCCACTCAACCACATACACAGACACATCTTATTTAGGTACCTACTTTTCAACATCATTGTGAGAGACTACAGGCAAGCTTCCACAATTAAGTATCTGAAGGTAGCCAGCAACCAGATTCATTTAACACAAATAATGGAAAGGAAAGTAGGAGTCTGTTTAAAAAGCCCTTCAACTGTTGCTTCAAAGTTGAGAGAAGTAAAATGGTACAAGCAAGCTGCAGAACAATAATTACAATTAGGCATAACCAAATACGGTGCTTTCATTCTTATTTGATTCTTTCTTTCTTTCTTTTTTTCTTCCTTTCTCTCTCTCTCTCTCTCTTTCTTTCTTTCTTTCCTTCCTTCCTCCCTCCCTCCCTCCCTCCCTTCTTTCTTTCTTTCTTTCTTTCTTTCTTTCTTTCGTCATGAGGTTTGAACTCTGGGCCTGGGTGCTGTCCTTCAGTTCTTCAGCTCAAGGGTAGAGTTCTACCACTTGAGCCAAAGTGTCACTTCCCATTTTCTGAGTAGTTTATTGGAGGTAAGAGTCTTACAGAGTTTCCTGCCTAGGCTGGCTTTGAACCATGATCCTCAGATCTCAGGCTCTTGAGTAGCTAGGATTACAGGCATGAACCACCGGCGCCTGGCTTTTATTCCATTTTGAACATTCTAACCTCAGAGATATTTCTAAAGTGAAGCCAGGAGATAGTCAACAATTTCTAAGCATTATAGTGAAAAACATCATCTCATATATTTAAATATAGCTTTGCTCTATAATATACCTTTGAAGAGTCAGTAATCACCAGTGCTTTTAGTCTGTATCATTTTTGTTTTCTTTTGAATTAACAGTATGTGGTACATAAAACTCAAAGCACTAGTTCTTCCTGGGCTAAAAATTTGGCTTCAATTGAAATAGACACTGCTGTCCTGACCTGGGCTTTTAAAAAGCTGTGTTATATAAGCTCTAAATGGTTTCTTAACATGCCACTCACATCTCAAAATACTTTTATCTACAAGGACTCCAGAATAATGAAGTGTGCATCCAAGGCTTTCACACACATGATCAAAAACAAAAGTAAAAAAGAGATATTAGATAGCTATGCAGGGGAGAACAAGAGATAGGGAAATGGATAATTCCATTGGTCTTTCTTTTTTTTTTTTTTTTGGGTCCGGTCGTGGGACCTGAATTCTGGGCTTGGTCCCTCAGCTCTTCAGCTCAAGGCTAGCGCTCTACCACCTGAGCCACAGCGCCACTTCCGGCTTTTTTCTTTTTTGCTTATGTGGTGCTGAGGAATCGAACCCAGGGCCTCATGCATGCAAGGCAAGCGCTCTGCCACTGAGCCACATTCCCAGCCCCTCCATTGGTCTTTCATAAAAAAATTGTGGGTACTTCTTTCCATGATACCTTAATATTCAATTACACATGCCAGTGAATGAAAACCTACTTAAGTGTAAAGAATTTATAAACAGAATTCTTTTCTTGAGTATCTTCTTGTCCTCTGAGCTCTTACATCCAGCAGCCTCTTTCTTATGAGTATTTTCTTTAGAATCATAAAGGAGATAACCTCCTTCTCATGAGAGATTACTGAGGGGCAGAGGTAAATAGAAAAAGGGAAAACTAGCAAGGGATGGGCCACACATTGACAGAGCATAGCAATTAGTGCAGCATGGTCATCCTGGAAAATGTTTTGTCTCTGGTCCCAGTGGGATCAATTTTAGAGCTATAGTTTCTGGCCTCTGAAGGGGAGAGGGACATGAAACAATGGGCCTGAACACTTGCTTATGACTGCATTTCAGGTCTTCTCTGTGTGGTCCCAGCATTATACGTAAAATGTAATACTGCTTTATTGAAATACAGCTGCAGTATGTCCCAGTGGCTTAGTCTGCTGCAAAGGAAAACGGAATGTCAAAAGACAATAGATTTTAATATGTCTATATCTCTCTCTCTAACTTGGTCTAGGAGACAGGTGAATCACCAGTCTTGATTTTATGGACTCTATTAGTGAGAATCTTGGCAAAATGATTAAGGTTGTTGGTGTAAGGTCCTGGGCTAAATCCCTAAGCTTGCATAGAGTTTAAAAAATTTGAATCCCTACTTGTTTGATGTCCCATTTATCAACAGCATCAATAACACCAACAAGTAACATAGAGTATACGCAGAAAAAAATAAGGCCAACAATGAATGATTCTGAAGAGCTCTGTTGAAGTAGATCTTTGGTATCCTCTTTTTACCCAAGTCCAAATTATAGCTAGAAACCTCATAATTATGGACCTGGTGGTTTCTGTAATCTGAATTTCAATGTAAACAAAAAGGATATGTTAAGTTATAGGAAACAATAACATGAAGAAAACATACCTCTTACTAGCTGTACTTACGTCTCTATACATATTACAACCTTCATGAGAGAAATTTAAGTCCATTGTTGAATTTTTACTTTTTTTTTTTGGTGGGGGGGAGGTCCGGACGTGGGGCCTAAACTCTGGGCCTGGG
>NW_012267232.1:10382772-10384989 GCF_000151885.1 Dipodomys ordii
AGCTCTTCAGCTCAAGGCTAGCACTCTACCACTTGAGCCTCAGCGCCACTTCCGGCTTTTTTCTTTTTGCTTATGTGGTGCTGAGGAATCGAACCTAGGGCTTCATGCATGCAAGGCAATCACTCTACCACTGAGCCACCTTCCCAGCTCCGAATCTTTACTTTTTAACCCAGTATCTGACATAGAATCACCAGATTTAATTTTTAATTTTATTTTATTGTAAAGATGCTGTACAGAGGGGCTACAGTTACATGAGTAAGGTAATGAGTACATTTCTTGTGAAACATTGTTACCCCCTGCTTTGCTGTTCTCCCATTATCTCTTCCATATATATATATATATTATATATATATAGCCAGTCCTGGGGCTTGAATTCAGTCCCTGAGCTTCTTTCGCTTAAGGCTAGCACTCTACCACTTAAGCCAAAGTACCACTTCCATTTTTTCTGTTAATGTGGGGCTGAGGAATTGAACCTAGGGCTTCATGCATGCTCGGCAAGCACACTACCACTAAGCTACATTTCCAGCCCCAAATATGTTTTTAAATAAATGAATGGAATATTAAATTCTCACCATTTCAACAAGTTTTTTTTTTTTTTTGGTTAGTCATGGGACTTTAACTGGGGTCCCTGAGCTCTTTTGCTCAAAGCTAGTGCTCTACTGCATTGAACCACAGCTCCACTTTTAGTTATCTGGTGGTTAATTAAAGATAAGAGTCTCGTGGACTTTCCTGTCTGGGCTAGGTTTGAACCTTGATCCTCAGATCTCAGCCTCTTGAGTAGCTCGGATTACAGAAGCATGAGCCACCAGTGCCAGGCTGCAATGAGGGTTCTAATGATGATTTTTATTTACTACCACTGAGGGTTTGGTTTTGAATATTCAATTTAATTTGGACTTCCTTACACCTTTCCTTCTGTCTTCTAATCCCTGGCTCTGCATTTCTTCCATACTCTTTGCTTTGTTCATTATAAGAACAGACTCCTTCCTATCTTCTCATATCTCCACTTATGGTATATCAACTTCTTGTTTTAGAACTTTAGTGACAATCACAGATATTTCATAGTCTTTGCTTAGAATTTTCTTTTTTTTGTGTGTTTAATTTTTTTATTGTGAAAATACTGTACAGAGGGGTTACAGTTACATGGGCAAGATAATGAGTACATTTCTTATCAAGCATTGTAATCTCCTCCTTTGTTTCCCCTTCCCATCCCTTCCCATCCTCCCATCCCCCCCAATCCTCCCCGCCCCCCCAATCCTCCCCGCCCCCCTCCACCATAGTTGTAAAGCTCCTTTTTCGACATAATGTCTTGTACATCTCATTATTGCAATGGATCCACCTGTATCCCTATTTAAACGATTTGTTTTTCCCCTTCCCCTGCTTAGTATTTTCTAAAAGAAAAATCTTTAAGTAGCAAATCTCTGTCCCCTGGTTTTTAGGGAGGGATTGCTTTCTTTTCCTGTGTTCTTCAAAATGGTCATGCTTGATTTATTGTTGGATCCTCATTATATAGCTCTCTGATAGCCTTTTCTGGGGCACCATTAAGAAACTTTACACACAGAGCAGAAGCTTAATATGAATCAGTTACACTTGATTATGTGTGTGATATCATGTAGGTTATGCAACTATTTATTAAGCACTTATTGTACAAGGATGAGACCTGGTTTCACATATAAACTTTAGAATCGGGAAAATTTAAGATAATTAAGAAATGTTCAAATAATTTGAGAAAACAGTAAACTATTGCTATATTTTTGGTTCAGAAATACCAACATTCTCTTATGACTAGAAAGAAACTGTGTATGTTCTATAACCCAACCCAATGTTGCCTTTAAGAAAGATTGGAACAAGTCTGAGAGTGCTGGCTCATACCTTCAGTCCCAGCTACTCAGGATGCAGAGATTAGAGAATTTCTCTCTGAGAGCAGTGTAGGTAAAAAGTTAATGAGACCTTGATCTCAACCAATAGCAGAGTATAGTGTTTTGTATCTGTCATCTTAGCTATGTGGGAAATGTAAATAGGAGTACAATCCAAGCCGGTCTGGGCAAAAACTTGAGACCCTACTTAAAAAATAATTGAAGTAACAAAGAAATCATCTTATAAATATGTTAGAAACAATAGCAAGCAAGAAAAAACCATTTGAGTCCTTCTCTTGGGGTTCATTTTGCCTAATATCAACTTATCTGACCATTTCTGCTTGTCTCAGACATAAACTAGTTA
>NW_012267232.1:10389754-10391629 GCF_000151885.1 Dipodomys ordii
TATATACATTCTCCAAATTCCTGTGAAGTTATTGGCCTTAATAAATATAATGAGCTATGTGGAACCAGGAATGAATTATAGATACTTTTTACACTGTTAGTCTAAGACCTATGCTAATTTGTTGACCTTAGTTCAGAGTTAAGGAAAGTTTTGCCAGTTGTAATATGGAAATAGTTTGATTTTACATTTAATCATGTATGTATGTATTTGTAAAATATCTACATTAAACCTTGGAAGTCTAAAAAAAATGTGTGAAGAATCTCATTGAAAGCTGTCTAATAACAGTGAGGAAAGGGAGTTGTGTAAAGAAAGAGCAGTAGAAGGGTTTGAGTACAGTATATATGTATGTGAGATGCCATGGCAAAATTTCTTTGTGCACTAAGTATACACCAAAAATAAATGAATGATAGGAATGTAAAACAGGTGTGATTGGAGGGTCGGGATCTGCTGCAGCTGAAGAGTGAGTGGAGAGGGTGAGGGATGGTGAACCTGGTTAGAATAGTTTATGCACATGTATGAAAATGGCATCATGAAAATTGTTGAAATTGTTTTAAGAAGGGGAGGATGATGAGGGAAGGTGATAGTTGGGGTGAATTTGATCACTATATATCATGTGCAGATATGTAAACTATCACAATGAAACATTGTCCAACACTGATATATGCTAGTAAACAGGCACTCTAATGAACTATATATAAGGTACTATTATACTAGAAGCCATATTCATATGAAATCTTTAGAAAAATGTTCCTCTTAATACTAACATGGTTCATGGTATAGTTTAGCAGTTTTTCCTCATCAGAAACTGGGGTTTGAAATTACTGCCTGATATCTTATGCTCACTGGCAGCAGCCCTACCACTTGAGCCATGGCTTTAATCCCACAGCTTAGTATTTTTGTAAAAAGCATGCATTGAATTATTTCTCCAAACACAGCAGTTGCTCTATACCATATTTCATTAAGGATATTAATTCTCCATCTTCAACTTCTAGTCTTTTTTATTTCTTACATTTTTATTATTAATAAGTTTTTTATTGTGAAAATACCATACAGAGGGGTTACAATTACCTGGGCAAGGTAATGAGTATATTTCTTTTTTTTCTTTTTTTTAATTGTGAAAATATCATACAGAGGGGTTACAATTACATGGGCAAGATAATGAGTTCATTTATTATCAAGCATTGTTGCCTCCTCCTTTGTTTTCCCTTCCTATCCCTTCTCATCTCCCCCTTCCCCCCCCAACTCCCCTCCCCAAAGTTGTAAAGTTCGTTTTTCAACATAACGTCTTGTACTTCTCATTGTTGCAATGGGTCCACCTGTATCTCTGTTTAAACAATTTGTTTTCTCCCTTCCCCTCCACAAATTATAGCAACATCAAATACAGTGAAAACAGGGGTTATTCTGCCGTGGAGGAGGGACATACAAAGAAACAAAGGAATCATCTTATAAATACAACATAGTGTCTTGTACATCTCATTGTTACAATGGGCCAACCTCTATCCCTATTTAAGCATTTTGTTTTTCCCCTTCCCTTCCCCGAAGTGTATATACAAGATGCAGGGCACTGACATCAAATACAGTGAAAATAGAGGTTATACTGTGGGGTAGGAGCATACACAGAAACAAAAAAAAATCACATGGTACATTATAAATAAATTAGGAAAATAGCAAGAAAGAAAAAAATATTTGTGTCCCTATCTTGGAGTTCATTTTACTTAACATCATCTTATCTGGTCATATGTACATAGCTTTTGACCTTTTCTGCTTGTCCTACACATGTACTAGTTATTTCGAATAAGGGAAACCATGGGACCTATGTTTCTTTGGGCCTGGCTTACTTCACTTAATATATTTTTTTCCAAGTCTTTCCATTTC
>NW_012267232.1:10391679-10393073 GCF_000151885.1 Dipodomys ordii
ACCCTTTTCCCTTGTATGGCTAGTGAAGATCTTCTCCCAATCTGTGGGCTTTCTATTGATCTTGCTAGCTATGTCCCTTGCCATGCAGAAACTCTGCAATTTCATGCAATCCCATTTGTCCAACCTTTCTTTGATTTGTTGTGTTTCTGGGTCTCTATTAAGAAAATTTCGGCGTGTGCCAAAGAGACCTAGAGTTTCTCCTATTCCATCCTGTAATGTTTTCAGAGTGTCTGCTTTGAGTTCAAGGTCTTTGATCCATTTGGAGTTGATTCTGGTGCAGGGTGATATTTAAGGATCTAGTTTTCTACAAGTGATTAACCAGTTTTTCCAGCACCATTTACTGAAGAGGCTGTCTTCCTTCTGTTCTGTTGTTTTAGCTCCCTTATCGAAGATTAGATGGGTATAAGTCTGTGGGTTCATTTCTGGGTTTTCAATTCTATTCCATTGGATATCCTATTATTGTACGTATGTTTATCTGAATTAAGGAAGGAAGGGGAACAACAGAATGGTGAGACAAAGGACAAGGGGGAACCAATGCAACAGCAATATGCACAAGACAATATGTTGGAAATGATTTGTAAAAATTGTGTGGGGGTGGAAGGGTGAGGGGAGGAAAAGTAGGAGACAATTGAGGCAAGGAGTAACAAGTTTGACAAGCAATGTACTTATTATCTGACTTATGTTACTGTAACACCTCTGGACATCACCATGACAATAACAAAAACAGGAAAAAATCCTTTAATAGCTGCTTGAGAAAGAGTTAAAAAAATCAGTTCTTAAGCTTTTTTTAAACATGCCTGAAAAAAAATTTTTCTTTGTAGTACTGGGGATTGAGCTCAACCTTAGGATTCCTGCGTGTCCACTTATATTTGAGTCCTGTCTTAATTTGAAGATCCTGTGTCTGAGACCTGTGCTCACCTACTGATGGCTACCATTATTCTAGAGCAGTTGTGAAGAAATGTAGATCTTATAAAGAGATTTTCTGCAATTTTAAAGAAAAGAATGAGGTAGTTTAATGTTGTCCCAACAACCAACTCCAAAGTCTTAAGCAAAATAAACCAGGTCCAGAAGGACAAAGGCCACCTATTTCCCCTTATATGCAGAATCTAGATCTAAATTACACACACACACACACACACACACACACACACACACACACACACACATATGATTATAATTTAGGCACTGAGTTGGGAGGGAAAGAGCCTGATAGCCTGACTGGGAGTGAACAATGACAACATACATTTTATTTATGCATTAAAAAATGTGTGAAGTCCTGGAAGACACCATCAGAAGGCCTAATCTAAGGATAATGGGTGTAGAGGAGCACCTAGAAACAGAAGTTAATGGTCTAGGAAATTTGTTTAACAGGATCCTAGCAGAGAACTTCCCAA
>NW_012267232.1:10406683-10448231 GCF_000151885.1 Dipodomys ordii
TGTGTGTGTGTGTGTGTGTGTGTACCACATTTTCTTGATCCATTCATCTACTGAGGGGCATCTGGGTTGATTCCATATCTTAGCTATTGTAAATAATGCTGCAATAAACATAGTTGTGCTGGTAGCCTTAGAATGGCCTTGCTTGTGATCATTTGGGTAAATGCCCCAAAATGGGATTTCTGAGTCATAGTGGAGTTCTATGTGGAGTCTTTTTTCTTTTTTGTAGGTCGTGGGGCTTGAACTCTGGGCCTGGATGCTGTCCCTCAGCTCTTCAGCTCAAGACGAGCACTCTACCACTTGAGCTACAGCACCACTTCCGGTTTTCTGGTGGTTTATTGGAGATAGGAGTCTCACAGTCTCTCCTGCCTGGGCTGGCTTTGAACCGCGATCCTCAGATCTCAGCCTCCTGAGTAGCTAGGATTACAGGCGTGAGCCACCAGCACCCGGCTTATGTGGAGTCTTTTAAGGAACTTCCATATTGTTTTCCAAAGTGGTTGAACAAGTTTACACTTCCATCAACAATGCAGTAGGGTTCCCTTCTGGCCACATCCCTTCTAGCATCTGTAGTTGTGAGGGTTCTTGATTATTGCCATTCTAACTGGGGTGAGGTAGAATCTCAATGTTGTTTTGATTTGCATTTCTTTTATGGCTAAAGAAGTAGAGCATTTCTTCATGTGTCTATTGGCCATCTTTCTTTCCTCTTCAGAGAAGTTTTTCTTTAAGTCTTTAGCTCACTTATTTATGGGCATTGTTTCTTTGAGGATTTGTTGTTGGGGGATTTAATGTTTTGAGTTCCAAGTATATTTTAGATATGAGACCCTTGTCCATTGTATGGCTAGTGAAGATCTTCTTTTTGCTCAAGGCTAGTACTCTATACCACTTGATCCACAGCTCTACTTCTGGCTTTTTTGGGTGCTTAAATGTAGATAAGAATCACACCTTCTTTCCTGCCTGGGCTGTCTTTGGATCATGATTTCAGTCTCCTGAGTAGCTAGGATAATAGGCATGAGCCACCGGCACCTGGCTTTTTCTTTTTCTTGATTATGCTTGATTAATTTCTTTATAGTGATTTTCTGACATTAACCATTTTAATAGGAATTGATATAGATTTCAGGTTACCATTTCCCAACTGCTGCTATGTGATGTGGCAGAGAATGAAGTGAGATCTCATGATCCAAATAAAAATTCTGTATCAAAAGAAGAAATTTTACCCACCAAAGCATGAAGACAGTGTAAAAAGAGCTGTCTCCTCAGCTTCTGTTTCCTTGAGGGTCCTTTTGTTTCTCCCTCAAAAGTCCTCAAACAGGTCTAAAAACAAACGTGCACAAAATAGTTATTTAAAGTTTTTGTTTCTATGTGAGAGAATTTGTGGTTGAAAAAATTGTGCTTCCAACTCTGCTACTGTCTTCTCCATCTCTCCACAGCTCCTTGTGCTTCTAGCTGAGTTCTTCCAGGTCTCCATGGTAGCTTCATCCTTGTGGATGTCAAGCCAATTTCATGATTACCTTCACTCAGGCTCTAGCCTTCACTTGACTCATCTTGACTCATCAGATCAGCTTCCTCCTCTGTTCTCATCACTCAGTGACTTGGTTTATCCTTAATGGGGCTTGGCTAGTTCTTCATTAGACCCCAAGTCTTTACTAGCTATATCCTCAAAGACACCCTCAGGCTGCAATTACTTTCTAAATGTAGTGACCAGGACGCAGCTTTGTTTCCTAAATATAGATATTTGGAGTTTGTAAATGGAAGCCACCAAGAATGCAGGTGGCCTTTGTTGGGACCATAGACTAGGTTTCCTGGCTCTAGTATGGAGGTCACTGCTGTTCAGTTTTTGTCAGGGAAAAATTCACCACCTGCTAATCAGAGATCATAAAGCCTGGAGGAGAGCACTTTGGGAATGATACAAAGTAAGGTGTTAAGTGGTCCCAGCATTAGGGAGGCAGACATTTACTTAAAGTTGCTGTTTCTAGCACTTTGACTGATTTCTGTTTGCCCCATTATCTCAGAGTGGGAGGCTCCCAGATTTATCCTCTGTAAACACTGTATTGGTTGCCATTGGTAACGGGGCATGGAAAGGTTGGTAAATGAGTGGGGTTAACAACATGGTGACTTGTAACAACTGATGGTGTCTGAGATGGCTGTACTCTTCATATAATATTCAATATTTCCTCTCTGTTTCTCTTGCTTTATGTTTATTATGACTGTTTAGACTCCTGTCACTGTGAGGGGGTTAGAAAGAAACTGTGTGGTAAGAAATGTATGCATTATCCTGCCCATGCAATTGTAACCCCTCTGTACAGTATGTTCACAAATAAAATAAAATTAAATTAAAAAAAGAAAGAAACTGTGTGTTGATTGGTGGATTTTAAATAGCTCTGTTAATAAGAAGGAGATTTCCTGATGATCTTCGTGATAAATGGGGATTTGTGGGCTTTCCAGGCTCTTGCTGGGTTGGGTCAATGGTGGGAGATGCATGGAACAAGGAGACATTGAGTGCACTCGTCTGAAGTGGAACATACATGGGGGCAAGTTGGGGAATACTGAGTGAGGAAATAAACAGTGAGGTGGCTTAGATTTTTATATGTGCAAAAGCAAAATGTGAAGATTTTCTTTTAAAAGGTATTTTGAGTTATTTGATCCGGTGCCTTGAATAATATTGTGCCAGAGTAAAACTGGATGAGTATGAAGAACTATTGCACTGTCTTCATCTGAACTCAGTAGGATAGTTGCTCAGAGAGACTGTCTCAAGGCCAAAGTCATTGTTCTGTAAGGTCTTCTTTGTACCAAGGAACCTTTCCTCATAGTTGTAAACCATTTCTGTCTGTGGCTCTGATCCTACTGATACAGACAAAGAGATGACAGTTGGGAGGCTAGTGAGCTGCTGGTGACCCCACACTGAACCCTCCCTCCCAGGAGTTGGTGGGTCATGCCTGTAATCGTAGTTACTATGGAGGCTGAGTTCTGAGGATCATGATTTGAAGCCAGCCCAGGCAGGAAAGTTCATGAGATTTTTATTTCTAATTAAAAAATCCAGAAGTGGCACTATGGCTCAAATGGAAGAGTGCTAGTTTTGAGTAAAAGAAGGGGCAGTGCCCAGGCCCAGACTGGCAAAAAAGAAAAAAGAAAAAAAAAGAAAAGAAAGGAACCATTTAAATAATCAGAATAGTTTTTACATAGTTGGAATTAAAGAATGATTGTTGGCATATTGGCTTGTATCATCTTTACAAGAGTTTCCTTTGATATTGCTAATATTAAAATTTATATTCGGTCAACTCCAGTTTTCCAAAGGCATGTAACTCATCATCAGGAATAGGCCTTATGAATAAATAGTCAGTCTTTTATTTTTCATTTACTTCTTTGGGTATCAAGGCCTTGGGTTTTTAAGTCTGTAATCTTCACAATTCTACATGAGCAGTTTCTGTGTCACCAACTTCGGCTCCTTTTATGTATTTGAATATTAATATTAAAATGGAAGCTTATAGTTTTAATCCCCCATTTTGTTTTACAAGTGGTAATTATACAAGTGTCATTTGCAGATGTATGCTAAGCTTGGTCTGTCAGAAGTGGCTTAGGGATTATCAAAATGTAATTAGCCCCAACTTTTTAATTTAAAGGAACCACCAATAAAACTAAATGACTTAGATTGCTGAGTTTTTGCCTATGACAATGAACTCCCATTTCTCACATGTGTGGATGTTATAACCCTTAGCAAGAATCAGAAGTCATTGTGAGCATAGATGTAAATGTTAGATATGCTACTATCCAGGCTGGAGGATATTATGTGAACATGGAGAAGTACTAGCATGGGAGACCCTCAAATATGTGAAGCTGAGTGATTGATGGACTGTAAAGGGAAGAGACAGCTTTTTCTTTTTCTTTTTTTTTTGGGTCTGGTCATGGGGCCTGAACTCTGGGTCTGGGCGCTGTCCCTCAGCTCTTCAGCTCAAGGCTAGTGCTCTACCACTGGAGCCACAGCGCCACTTCCGGCTTTTTCTGTTTATGTGGTGCTGAGGAATTGAACCCAGGGCCTCATGCTTGCAAGGTATGCACTCTACCGCTGAGCTACCTTCCCAGCCTGGGAAGAGACAGCTTTGAGAGAAGTTACAAGTAGAGAAAAATTGGAATGTTCAGGTTTACAGATCCTACTTTGCAGAATCTAGGAAAATGGAAAAAATGTCCTTTGGAGGGTTAGTCTTTCCCAGTGTGTGTTTGGGGTCATTTTTGTGTGTACCCACGTGGGCACCTGAACTGGGGAAAAGAAAAAGTAACAGGTTCAACTGCACACCCAAGTAACAGGTTCAACTGCACACCCTGTACACAGATAAGGAAGCCACCCAGCCCTGAATCTGCTGCCTTTGTCGGTGTGATCTTGTACATTATTGAAAATTTCAATTTCCAAATCTGTGAAGTTAGGATAATGATAGTTAGCTCATAGGGTTGTATAATAACTAAATGCAATGATGTGTATAAAAATGCCTCATGAGCTGGGCTCCATAAATTCTGGATAAGCCATACTTTTATTTTGGTGATAGTTTTTAAGGGATAACAAGCCATAAAAACAAACTCCTGTGGTCTTCGAGGGACCGGAGCAGGAAGCAGTGTGATTCACCTAAGGGAGCTTGGGAGACGGAGGGCTGATCTCATCAGAGGCTAATCTAAATAGGATGACAATTGCTACACAGTCTGGGCACAGAGGATTTTTTCTATCACAATGATCAATCAGGTGAGCCAAGAAAGAAATAGGAAAGAAGCAAAGACAGGTTGGAGATGGAGAATAGAACAGGTAATTGATTTTGCAAGAGGATTTCATAAGCTGTGGATAAGGGAAAGATTGGATCAGGAGTCAAGGAATACTTAACGTACTCTTCAAGACATTTTATGTTTTCCTTTCCTTAGAACTGCATTTTGCGTAGCAGTGTGTCTGTGGGGTCTCTTTGGTTTTATGTTTTGTTTTTTTTTTTTGGGTCTGGTCGTGGGGCCTGAACTCTGGGCCTGGGCGCTGTCCCTCAGCTCTTCAGCTCAAGGCTAGTGCTCTACCACTTGAGCCACAGCACCACTTCTGGCTTTTTTCTTTTTGCTTATGTGGTGCTGAGGAATCGAACCCAGGGCCTTGAGCATGCAAGGCAAGCGCTCTACCACTGAGCCACCTTCCCAGCCCATGGTTTTATGTTTTGTAGATTAACTGCTTGTTAACTTATCTTCCAAATACTTGGCTGATAATACATGAAGCTCTGAAGGCCTCCTAACATATGACAAAGGTTTCCTTTTCACAACTTGTTAGAAGACTTCAAAGATTAACAAGAAGTTGAACACCAGTGGTTCACTCCTATAATTCTAGCTACTCAAGATGTTGATATTGAGAGGATTGAAGTCCAAAAACAGTCTGACTAGAAATATTTATGAGACTTTATTTCCAATTAACAAGCAAATTGCCGGATTGGATGCATGGCTTAAGTGGTATAGCACTAGCTGTGAGCAAGAAAGCCAAACAAGAGCACTAGTCCCCAAGTTTCCAGTTCTGACACAGTGCACATGGGTACGTGCATGCACATGTGTGCATGCATACATATATACATACTCACTCATATACATAAATAGAAGCACAGCATATACTATTAATTTCATCCAAAAGTACACATTATTGAGCATTTTCTGTAAATGAGTATCAGAGAGTGAAAGGCCCTTGATATATGAGAGGATTAAGAAATCAAAAGAAGCTGGGCACGGGTGTCTCACTCCCGTAATTCTAGCTACTGAGGAGGCTGAGATCTGAGGATCATGGTTTGAAGCCAGACCAAGGCAGGAAAGTCCACGAGACTTTGATCTCAAAAAAGCTAGAAGCAGAGCTGTGGCTCAAGTGGTAGAGTACTACCATTGAGCAAAAAAGCTCATGGACAGTGCCCAGGCCTTGAGTTCAAGCCTCAGGACTCTCTCTCTCTCTCTCTCTCTCTTTCTCTCACACACACACAGAAATAAAAAGAGTGATAGAGAAGGTTGTAAGTAAATTCGTCCTTAGACTCATCAGGTAGCTCATGGTGTTGCAGAATCTGATAGTACAAAAGGTGCTTTGGTTGCTGTTTTTTTTTTTTTGTTAACAGACCTTACTTTGTTTCTTATGCTTTTATTTGAAACTTTTTTTTTTATCCATCATGGGGGCTGAACTCTGGGCCTGGGCACTGTTCCTCAGCTCTTCAGCTCAAGGCTAGCACCCTACCACTTGAGCCACAGCACCACTTCTGGCTTTTTTCTGCTTATGTGGTGCTGAGGAATCAAACCCAGGGCCTCATGCATGTGAGGCAAGCACTCTACCACTGAGCCAACTTCCCAGCCCTACTTCAAACTTTTTTATACCTTCTCTTTATTCATTCTTTTAAAATGACTTTAATCCTTTCAAAAATAATTAATCAAATCCCACTTTTACTTTGAACCTTTTGCTAGTAACCAGTTTTTCTTCTTAGGAATTTTTCTTCTAATTCATAGGGAATTTTTTCAAACTACTTGGCTTATTTGACTCTTCTGGAGAAGTCAGTAGTGTTAAGTATATTTCTGGCTTACAGTTCCTGTGCCATGTCAAGTGTGGGCTTTCTTTCATTGGCATATCTGGCTCTCTACACAATCTATAGGATAGATAGCACATTTGCATTTTGTGGCCATAATTCCTTTGAAGAGAACTAATCACCGAGAACTTGAATAAAATAGCAGAACCTTATTTTTATAAGTCAAGGACTTGAAGCCCACACTGTCAGGTCTGAATATGGACTCCAATACTTGCCACTTTACATGATGCTGGGTAAGCTTGCTAGCGCCACACTGCTGAGTTTTCTTGTCTATGAGGTAACAATGGCATTTTTGCCTTCCAGCATTGGAAGCACTGAATGAATAAATAATTTTAGAGGATTTGGGACAGCACCTGCTCTGCAAATACAAGATTGTGCTGTTATTAGTTTTTTAGGACAAAGATATGTGAAGGAGACAATCATGATTATGTATTTACTAAGAAATCCTACAATAACTAATGCTCCGAGATCTGCTAAATGTGTGTTCATTGAAAGAAATATTCAGGAGAAAAAAAAACCGACCCCAAAACCTTTGTAAATGAATATGTTAAAATCCATTTTTTCTTCTAGAATGTTAAATTTACAGGTGCTATAAATACTCTGAGTAGGTGGCACCATGTCTCCCTGGCTTTCTTAGCTATGAAGAGGTGATGATAGCTACCTTAGGTCACATTCACACATGCCTGCAGGCCGAGCATCTTCACAGATCCTTCTTTGATAGTAGCTTTTCCAAAGGTAGCAAAATTCTCCAGCTGGGTAGTTTGGATGCAATCAAATTCTCTGTAGGAGAATAAGAGGATAAATGACTCACCTCGAGCACATAGGCAGTCAAAATACATTCATTTTAGAGCAATGAGTTTAAAATTGTAACGCAGCAGATTTTTAGCATTCTTCTATCTACATTTCAGTGGGGGCAATTGGAATGATAGAAAGTCTATCAAAATAAAATTTCCATTTTGATACACATTACAAAGCTCCATCTATGATTTCTGACCTCTAAGAATATAATCCTTTTAAGAGATACTCTTTCAGACATACTCTGAAATTGAGACAGGCGCTTAATTTTCTTTACACAAGCAATGCTCTTTCAGAAAATTACTTGCATTACAGGATAAAAATATTCTAAAGGTTGAAAGTGGTACCTAATATATGGAACATATTTTTTAAGACCCGAGATTTTAAAAGTGCAAGAAACTGTTGACTTATCATCAAAAGTATCAGCAATGATGTGAAAACAGAGTTCTTTATGGCTAGTGATTTCAAAGCAAATTTTCTCATGAACTATACAAAATTCTACTTTTTTACTGTTTTAAAAAACATTCTACATGAGAAAACTACCATTTAAGAACACAAGTATAATGTCCTTTTCAATCATAAAATATACAAAATTGTACTTTTTTCTTGCTTTAAAACAAAGGAGAGGGTAACAATGCTCGATAGGAATTGTATTCATTATCTTACTCATGTAACTGTAACCCCTCTGTATAGTATCTTTACAATAAAAATAGATAATAAATAAAAACATTCTATATGTGAAGCCTACCATTTAAGAACACAAGTATAAATTCCTTTTCAAAACTGGGGACAAACAACAGCAACAAAAAAAACCCAGAACACTGCACAAGAAAACAAAACTGGGAAAATAGCTGAGCATGTTAACGCATAGGATTGAAATTTGAGTCCAGACCATACAAAAGTTAGTAGGAGACCCTATCTGAAGACAAACATATACAACCCCTTTCCCCAACCACTACCACCACCACCAAAAAATTTAAAACCAAAATGACCGGGGGTGTAGCTCAGATAATGGAGCCTCTGCCTAGAAAAACAGCTCCTGCCTAGAAACACAGATTTTTTTTTTGTGTCTGTGTGCTGGTCTTGGGGCTTGAACTCAGAGCCTAGGTGCTGTTCCTGAGCTTTTTCTTTTGCTCAACTCTGGCACTCTACTACTTGAGCCATAATTCTACTTTTTGCTTTTTGGGTAAAAATTGAGTCTCATGGACTTTCCTGCCTAAGATGGCTTTTTTTATTGTGAAAATATTATAGCCTCCTCCTTTGTTTCCCCTTCCCATCCCTTCCCATCCTCCCCCTGCCCCCCCACCCAATCCTCCCCGCTTCCCCCCTCCCACCAAAGTTGTAAAGTTCGTTTTTGACATAACGACTTGTACATCTCATTGTTGCAATGGGTCCACCTGTATCCCTATTTAAACGATTTGTTTTTCCCCTCCCCTCCACAAATTATACCAACATCAGATACAGTGAAAACAGGGGTTATACCATGGGGGGAGGGACATACAAAGCAACAAAGAAATAATCTTATAAATGTGTTAGAAACAATCGCATGAAAGAAAAAAAAACATTTGAATACATATCTTAGGGTTCATTTCCCTAACATCAACTTATCTGACCTTTTCTGCTTGACTCAGACATATACTAGATATTGCAAATAAGGGAACCATGGAATCTATGTTTCTTTGGGCATGGCTTATTTCACTTAATATAATTTTTCCAAGTCTTTCCATTTCCTAACAAATGGGGCAATGTC
The DNA here is from genome assembly GCF_000151885.1 of Dipodomys ordii. Classification (NCBI taxonomy): domain Eukaryota; kingdom Metazoa; phylum Chordata; class Mammalia; order Rodentia; family Heteromyidae; genus Dipodomys; species Dipodomys ordii. The sequence continues at coordinate 10,415,786 of NW_012267232.1, forward strand.
ATTCTTTCTGATGGAGGCATAGAATTCCATTGTGTATATATACCATATTTTCTTGATCCATTCATCTACTGAGGGGCATATGGGTTGGTTCCATATCTTAGCTAGGGTAAATAGTGCTGCAATAAACATAGTGGTGCTAAGATGGCTTTGAACTGAGTCCTCAGATCTCAACGTCCTGAGTAGCTAGGTTTATAGACATGAGTTACCAGCAGAGGTATAGGAAACACAGATTTTAGAATATAACAGAATATGGGCTTCTCATTTATTTGGCAAAGAAGTTGGATGCTGACAGTTGGTTTGGAGCAATACTTTACTCCTCCAAATGCCATTGAAGATTATGAGGGACAGAGGTAAGCATTCTATTTCATGGTTGAGTGTTGATAAACAAATGTTCATGGTGTGGATGTGACACAATGACATCCTTCTGAAACGGGTGTTCCCTCCAGCTTTGCAGGAAATGAATGACTACAACATGTAAGCTGCAGCTTCTCCTTCTTTGTTCTGCTTTTTCTCTTTCCACTCTCCTATGCCATCATCTGCCTAAAATGTTCTTTGTTTCTTTATCCCCTGTTGTTCCTACTACTGCCTCCTCATACCTTTCTCTCCTTTTCTTTATTTATCATTCTCCAAGTTTGCATTTGTCTATCTCTATAAGGACAACTTTATTTACAGTCCTATCTGAGGGTGTCTAATATAGTGTCTGCCATGGAGTAAGCACTTTCAATATTCAATGCTTGAGAAAAGGAGTTTCATTTTGTTTGTGTTTATGTGTGTGCTGGTACTGGGACTTGAACTCAGGATCTGGATATTGTTCTTTAGCTTCTTCTCTCAAAGCTGGTACTCTACTACTTGAGCCATAGCTCCACTTCTAGTTTTTTGCCTGCTAATTGGAGATAAGAGTCTCATGGACTTTTTCCTATCCAGGTTGACTTGGAACGATAATTCTCAGGTCTCAGTCTCTTGATTAGCTAGGATTACAGATGTGAGCCAGAGCATCCATTTCAAATCTTTTATAAATGACTTTTCTAGTCATGAGTATATCTGATGTTCTGGGAATAAATACACTTCAAACAATTTAAAGAGTTACATGGAAAAAATAATAATTTTTGTAACATTCTATGCATTTCATTCATTTGGTTCCTCAGGATCTCTTCATTTTTATTTTATTTTATTTTAAACATAGTCATTATTTCTCAGAAATAGCTCAGAAGGATTCTGCTTAATTCTGTTTCTGTGGCTCACTGTGAAGGAGTCTGTTTTTGAGGATGCTGACTTTCCTTCATTGTCTTGCTGCTCTGCTGTATATTGACCTTTCCTTTTGGGATCTGTTCACACAGAACGTTTCCATATATACACAAAACCAAGTTTGACCTGTGATTTTTAATAAGGTGCTATATTAAAATTTAACAAAAATATGTCTGAAAAGCAGTGCTGTTCTTTTGTGTAGAATAGGTAGGTATACCAGATGATTCTAGTCACAGATAACATTTTTCAATTAGGGACTCAGTTCAGTAGCATGAAAGAGAAAAACTTAAGTAATATTCATTGAAGAAGAGAGGGGCTTGTATTTCTAATGTAATGAAAAGCTCAGTTCCTGATTGGCTTATTGACTTGGGGTATGGAGGCTTAGATGTATACAATTGTTTGGACTTTTTTTTCCTCAAGGCAAAAAGAAAAAAAAACAATAAAGGACAAAAATGACAATGTCAGCTAAGTCAAATTCTCTTTTTATAGGCTTTCATTAGAAATCCTAACAAAACCCCTATTTCTATGGCGTTGATCTATTCCACGGTTGTCTCCCTGTCCTAAGAGGTAAGAAAAATATAAGTCCTCTTTTCTTTCTATTCAGGTGGATACTTCTAACAAGACTGTTAGTGGAACTATACATACTGAGTAGGCATCATTTTCTGACAGAGTAAAATCTACCTGAAAGGTAGATGAATTTTTGTACTTGCCTTTTTCATAGAAATGAAGTTGATCATCCCAGATTGCCTGGTGGAGCAGTGTTGGAAAATCACCTATAGAAAATTGTAATTTAGCTCATGGAAAGTGGTGGCTCATCCTGTAATCCTTGCTAGTAGAGTGGCTGAGATCTGAAGATTGTGGTATGAAGCCAGCCTGGGCAGCAGAGTCCATGAAATGCTTATCTCCAATTAACCACCAAAAATCCAGAAATGGCACTCTGTCTCAAGTAATAGAGGCAAACTTTAAGCAAAAGAAAAGCCTTAGGAACAGTGCCCAGGCTCTGAGTTCAAACTCTATAAGCAGTACGTACACACACACACACACACACACACACACACACACACACACACACACACCCACCCACCCCAAAAACCAAAACAAACAAAACCCAACTTCAGTTTTGTGAGGTCATGTAAATGAAGTATTCTTAACATTATAGTACAATTATTAAATGTAGATCAAGCAAAGAAGATATGTTAAGTTCTACAGAAAAAAACAATGATTAATCTACAGGTTTCAATCTATTGGAAGACATTACCTAATAAACAGTCGAAATATCATCACAAATTTAAGTTATAGTCAGAGAATTTTAAATGGTTCAGTGTGGTTATAGAATTTAGTGATAGGCCACATAATATTTATGTATATTATATTATTATTTACAATATATTATTTAAAAACATTTTTATTTTATTTTATTTTATTTGTGAACATACTGTACAGAGGGGTTACAATTACATGGGCAGGATAATGCATACATTTCTTACCAAGCATTGCAGCCTCCTCCTTTGTTTACCCTGCACATCCCTTCCCAGCCTCCCCCCTCCCAATCCCAATCCCAATCCCAATCCCAATCCTTCCCCTCCCCCCCCCCCCCCCCCGCACCGACGTTATAAAGCTCATTTTGGACATGACAACTTATACTTATCATTGTTGCAACAGATCCACCTGTATCCTTAAACAACTGGTTTTTCCCCATCTCCTCCACAAGTTATACTGACATCAAATATAGTGAAAGCAGGGGTTATACTGTGGGGGAGGGACATACAAAGCTTATAAACAACATTTTAATCAACTGTCTTGGAAGCATAACACTTTATAATATTGTAGCTCATGTGTTTGTTAAGGAAGGAAAATACTCCAAATAATGGGATTATATATCTATAAATTGCTATTCATCTATTTGGAGTTACTCAAATGTAAGTTTTTAGAAATCTCAGAATATAGTTCCTTAATATTAAAGTATACCATCCAAGATAATTCACTGGGAAGTCATTGGCAGTGATGAGTTATTATTCGTAAGGAAAAATTGTAAGCCACTTAACTTAAATTTCTTTTATTAGTGTTACTTAGGAAATGACTTCAGGAGGCTTATCATATGTGATATAAAAATAGCAAATGAAATGACAGGAATAAAATCCCTAAAGAAGCAACACACTTTAATTTTTAAAGTGTTTTCTGTAATTATATAGCAATATGTTCTAATCCTAGGGGGGAAAGGGTTTTGAATTTTATATTTAAAGGAAGTAATCTTAGTGAGTTGTAGTAATTTAGTGCTTTGAATTGAAGTTGTCATCATTTTTCTTTATTCCAAAGGCTGGGTAAAGAGAGTTGGTTCTTTCCCATAATTTTATGATGTAGGAAATGAATTAGAAGTGTGATAAGAGTTTAGATAAAATAAGGATACATATGTGACTCACATGTAGCCTTTGTATTCTAGGAGCATCCAGTGTAATGGGAGAAACAGTTGTACTAGATGTTCATGCGGATTGAACTAGTCCTTGCAGGCTGCTGTAACGCAGTAACACAAACTGGTGCTCTACAAATAACAAAACCCCCTACATTTCCTACATTTCTAGAGGCTGAAAAGTTCAAGATCAGGAAGCCGGCAGATTCCATTTCTGGTGAGGTTAATCTATTTCTTGCTATATGCTGAGGTTAACCTATTTCTTACTATATGCCCATCTTAATGTTTGCTTACATGGAAGAAGGAGAGGAAAGTTCTCTGAGGTGTCTTTTATAAGGACATGAAGCCCATTCACAAAGGCTCTTTCCTCATGATAAAATTATATCACCAAGTCCCTAGCTCTATACAACGTTCCTCCTTTTACAAACATGTCCTTTCTCCTGAGGTGTAAATTCTGCAGGTGAGAGAGAGAAAATGCACTATTTGTCTTTCTGAGTCTGGTGTATTTCATTCAACACGATGAGTTCTGGTTCTGTCATTTCATTTAGAGAAATTGTTATTTAGACAGCCTTCTATAGCTCTAGCATGATGATGTTACTTACCCAGTGCTGAGAGTTCAAAGAGGAAGTCACAAGCAGAAAACAAGAAGGCAGCTAGAAGCCAAGAGAAAATATCTGTATGTGTGGGGAGAAATAAGGTTGAAAGGAAATGTTGCCCGAAAGTGGAGACAGCTGTACCATCTCCAGTGATAGTGTGGCTGAGAGATAAGCATGGAAACTGGGGAAATAGCCAACATCACGGGAAATAAGAATATGAGAAGCAGGTGCTAATGCTATCTGACTAATACCACTGGATAATAACTTTTTCTTACCCAGGGATGATTTTAATAAACAAAATGTTTTTGGCTCTTGCATGAAACTTCTCTACTTCCTTGGAATTTGAACTGTATAGTGGCTGGAGTTTAGCTATATTGTTCCTTAGGCATGGATTCAACTGAACACAGCAGAGACCACTGGGTTGGTTTTACATGGCCAAGATATTAATAAAAATTGGACTTTGAAGTTATAAAGAGCTAAGATTTATAATAATGCCAGTGTTATTACATTTTTTGGGGGGTCCAGTTGTGGGACCTGAACTCTGGGCCCGGGCACTGTCCCTCAGCTCTTCAGCTCAAGGCTAGTGCTCTACCACTTGAGCTACAGTGCCACTTCCGGCTTTTTTTCTTTTTGCTTATGTGGTGCTGAGGAATTGAACCCAGGGCTTCATGCATGCAAGGCAAGCGCTCTACCACTGAGCCACTTTCCCAGCTCCTGCTATTACATTTTAAATGTTGTAATATGACTGAATTACTTTATGTTAGACCTTGCTCTATCTGTTTTTGCTGATGAGATAGCTCAGTGGTGAAGCACTTGCCTAGCATACACAGGTAAATGGTTCAATGGAAGGTACCATATACACAAAAATGAAAAGAGTAAAACAGATTAAGCTATCTTTAATATATTGATATTGTAAGAGGACTAATTTGGAAGGCATTGTGTGACTTTTATCAGGCATGCCAATGGTCTTTGTGTGTGTGAAAGGGATAAAGGACAAAACTCAGTGTTTACAATGCTTTTTACCTCTTTTCCATGTTCAAGACTAACATAAAGAGAAGGCAAAATGTCAAGCAAAGAAGGTTTCAAGGGACAAACAGGAAGGGAAAGAATGTGTGTGGCAGGATCAAAAGGGGATAACAATAGTTCATCAGCAACAGCAGATTAATATCTACACATTGAGCTTCCTAAGGCTTAGAGAGTGACACATACTTGTGTGCTGCAAGTTGGTGATTTAGAAGAATGCAAAGTGAATGAAAGTGATTTTTTTTTGGCTGGTTCTGGGGCTTGAACTCTGAGCTGTCCCTGAGCCTCTTGTGCTCATGGCTAGTATTCTACCACCTGAGCCACAGCACCACTTTTGGCTTTTTTGAGTAGTTTATTGGAGATAAGAGTCTCATGGACTTTTCCGGCTGGCTTTGAACTGCGATCCTCAGATGTCAGCCTCCTGAGTAGCTAAGATTATAGGTACCTGGTGTGAATATTAATTACAAAGAAAAGAAAGAGGTTTAACAATGTCTTTAGATGCTAGCTTTGCAATACTCAGGGCACTGTTAGTTTTCTGCCACAGTGACAAAAAGACTTGAGAAAAACAACTTAAAAGAGAAAAGGTTTATTTTGCTTTAGAATTTCAGAAGTTTACTGCATTGTCAGCTGACTATTATTTTTAGGTTTGTGATGAAGCATAGCATCCTGGTTGGGAACATGTGAGTAAAGTGACTCACTTCAGTGTCAACAGGAGGCAGAGACAGAGAGCTGGGAACTGAGGACAAAACACACCTTTCAAAAGAAGCATCCAGGCTAGGATGTAGCTTAGTGGCAAAGCACTTGCCTAGCAAATGCAATGTCCTGGGTTCAACCCCAGTACCAAAAAAGAAAAGACAAAAAAAAAAAAGAAAGAAGAAGCATCCCGTTGTCTATGACCTACTTCTTTCTATTAGACCTAGTTCCCAGTAATCCATTAGCTATGAATTTATCGATGGATCAACCCCTTGACGAGAGCCTTAATAATCCAATCACTTCCCACCTCTAAATGCTGCTGCATTGGCTTCTAAGCCTTCAACATACAAACTTTAGGGGAACATTACATATTCAAATCATAACATACCTTGATTGAGCTGCAACAAATTAAAAATAAAAATACTCAAGCAATTGAGAAAAATGTTATGACTAGGTTAATGCCATGATTTATATTGGTAGAAGGAAAAGGAAATCTCTAGTGATTTAGCATCCTAATGAGAAAGAAGAGGACAGAGATTGGCAGGCACTGTCAACCAGTGTTGGGTGCTAGGGGTTTCTGGGTGGAGCTTAGGAGAGAGGCGATGACCTGATATCCATTCTCAGGAGGGCAGAGAAGTCATTAACTCCTGGTTGGTAGTTTACTATGTGCCTTTAGACAAGCAGGCTTCGTATCCATAGAAACTCCTTTTCTTTTTATTTAATCCATTAATTTACTGAATGTATACTACTTGCCTATCTTTGATATGAAGACAAAAACTCACTCTTTTATCCACTAGAGTTCTGTCTGTTGAAACTCCTTTTCTTCTAATCCTAGGAGCAAGGATAAGGAAGAATCAACCATAGTCTATGGGCAAATGATGTTTGATCATCAGGATCATGGTTGGAAATGAGATATTAGTGATTAATTTAACACCAAAAAGTAGACTGATAATTTACAAAGCCTAATAGTGAATTGAATTTTGAAAAAATTATATTAAGTGAAGTAAGCCAGTCCCAAAGAAACATAGGTCCCATGGTTTCCCTTATTTGCAATAACTAGTATATGTCTGAGTCAAGCAGAAAAGGTCAGATAAATTAATGTTAGGCGAAATGAACCCCAAGAGAAGGACTCAAATGGTTTTTCTTTTTTACTATTGTTTCTAACACATTTATAAGATTATTTCTTAGTTGCGTTGTATGTCCCTCCCCCATGGATAACCCCAGTTTTCACTGTATTTGATGTTGGTATAATTTGGAGAAGGGAAGGGAAAAAAACAAATTGTTTAAATAGGGATACAGGTGGAACCATTACAACAATGAGATGTACAAGACATTATGTCGAGCAATGAACTTTACAACTTTGGCAGGGGGGGCAGGTTGGGGGGGAGGATGGGAGGGCAGGGATGGTAAGGGGAAACAAAGGAGGAGGCAACAATGCTTGTTAAGAAATGTACTCATTACCTTGCTCATGTAATTGTAACCCCTATGTATGGTATTTTGTTAATAAAAAAAGAATTTACATTTGTCTGTTGACCTTGTCTTGTTTCTTAAATGAGAACATTTATTGTACATTCAGCAAGTTATAGTGTTACTAGTTTTGTGCTATCCAGCAGGTGTCAAAATTAGTAAATATTTTTTCTTTTTTACAGTCAAAAAAAAGAATTGAATTTTGAGAAAATAAGTGGCTTGTTGGATCATTTGATTAGGACCTTTATATGTAACTGTTTCTGTAAAAAAATCCATTAAGGACAGAGGTAAACTAGGATATCTGTTCTATGCTTGCTAGCTTCATAACCTCAACAAACTACTTCAATTCTCTGAATTTGCTTCTTCACCTATAAAGACAGATCTATCTATCTATCTGTCTATCTATCTATCTATCTATCTATCTATCTATCTATCTATCTATCTATCTATCTATCTATCTATCTGTCTGTCTGTCTGTCTGTCTGTCTGTCTGTCTGTCTGTCTGTCTGTCTGTCTGTCTGTCTGTCCTGTCTATATATAAGTATTGTAAAGATTATATATTTGAGGTGATTATCACAATAAAAAGGAGTTTGACACTAGACACTATGCTAGAAATGAACTGTACAACTTGATGGGGAGAGGGGTTGGGAGGGGAAAAACTGAGAGAAAATGAGGGAGGGGGTGACACTGTTCAAAAAGAAATGTATTCATTGCCTGACTTATGCAACTGTAACCTCTCTGTAACTTATATAAATAACAATAAAACTTAAAAAAGAGTAAAAGGAAGTTTAGTCACCATAGCTTAGATATGTAACCAACGCAGATGCCCCTCAGTAGATGAATGGATCAAGAAAATGTGGTATATATACACATTGGAATTCTATGCCTCCATCAGAAAGAATGACATTGCCCCATTTGTTAGAAAATGGAAAGACTTGGAAAAAATTATATTAAATGAAGTAAGCCAGGCCCAAAGAAACATAGGTCCCATGATCTCCCTTATTTGTAATAATGAGTATATGTCTAGAATAATCTTACCAGAGAAGCAGAAAAGGTCAAAAGCTATGTACATATGATGATGCTAAGCAAAATGAACCCCCAAGATATATGTACACAAGAGGTTTTTTTCTTTGTTTCTGTTGTTTTTTTAATGTACTATGTGATTTTTTTGTTTCTTTTGTATGTTCTTCCCCCCTATGGTATTACCCTTATTGTCACTATATTTGATTCTGGTGTCCTGAATCTTGTAGATACATTTTTCTAATTTGGTGATGGGAATGGAAATATCAAAATGCTGAAACAAGGATACAGGTTGACCCATTGTAACAATGAGATGTACAGGACACTAAGTTGAAAAGTTGGCAGGGGTAGGAGGAAGAGTTGGGGAGATGGGGAGGGAAGGGTAGTAGGGGAAAAACAAAGGAGGGGGTACAATGCTCAATGGGAAATGTACTCATTACCTTACTCATGTAACTGTAAACCCTCTGTACAGTATCTTTAAAAAAAGATAAAAAGGGAGTTTGATAGCTGATATTTATTTTTCCTATTCTTGCTCTACTTATCCAGAAAAAAATCATGGAGAAACCAACCTGACTCCATCTTCTACTGATATAATTTCCTTACATACCAACTTGTGTGGATATAGAAATATGTTGTAGCAGTACAGATAATGTGTCCACATAGCCACACATCTATTTTTGCCACAATCCTATGTACATACTCTACATCTACAATATGTTTTGTTTCGTACTTGGGATTGAACCAAGGGCTTTGTGCATAATGAGCACAAAAATACATCATTAACCACTACAGAAACATATATATATATATATAGTAAAAATGTACAGAGGGGTTATAGTTACATGAGTAAGGTAAGTAAGTCGATTGGCCAAATTTTTTAAATTATTAATAATTTTTTGTGTGAAAATACTGTACAGAGGGGTTACAATTACATGAGCAAGGTAATGAGTACATTTCTTCTCAAGCATTGTTGCCTCCTCCTTTGTTTCTCCTTACCATCCACTCCTCCAAAGTTGTAAAGTTCGTTTTCAACATAACCACTTGTACATCTCATTGTTGCAATGGGTCCACCTGTATCCCTATTTAAACAATTTGTTTTTTCCCTTCCCCTCCACAAAGTATACCAATATCAAATACAGTGAAAACAGGGGTTATACTGTGGGGGAGGGACAACAAAAACACCTTATAAATATGTTAGAAACAATAGCAAGAAAGAAAAATCATTTGAGTCCTTATCTTGGGGTTCATTTTGTCTAACATCAACTTATCTGACCTTTTCTGCTTGTCTCAGATATATACTAGTTATCACAAATAAGGGAAACAATGGGACTTGTTGAGAAGTTTTGCATCAATGTTCATCAAAGAAATGGGTCTGTAGTTCCCTTTTTTTGATGAGTCCCTGCCTGGTTTTGGGATGAGGGTTTTGATGGCTTCATAGGAAGAGTTTGGTAGTGAACTTTCTCTTTCAATTTCATTGAAGATTTGAAAGAATATTGGTATGAGTTCTGTTTTGAAGGCCTTGTAGAATTCAGCTGTAAATCCGTCTGGTCCTGGGCTTTTCTTGGGTGGGAGGTCTCTTATTGCTGTTTCTATTTTGATGCTTGATATGGGTGTGTTAAGTTGGTTTAAATCATCTTGGTTTAGTTTGGGCATGTCAATATTTGCTAGAAATTTGTCCATATCTTTCAGATTCTCAAACTTATTAGCATAAAGGTTTGAGAAGTATCCCCTAATTATATTCTGAATCTTGGCTGTTTTACAGAAACTTTTAACGTTGCTGCCTTAACTCTTTATTGCTTGATAGTAAATTACTTCAGTGATTAGTGTTTAGTGACTCTATGTATGTTTGTGTGTGTGTGTGTGTGTGTGTGTGTGTGTGTGTGTGAATGTTTGGTTGTTTTTGGTGGTATTGGTGTTTGAACTCAGGGCCTTGCATTTGCTAGGCAGGTAATTTATCATGTGAATCACACCCCAAGCCCCTTAGTGACTTAGAAGACATAGGTGAGTGTGAGATGCGGACATCTCAAGTGTTGAGTTGGAAAGGATTTGCATGACAGATGTACACAGATGATTTTTGCAGGGCTTCCTTCCTCACAGGTCATTGAATGGAGATATCAGTTCTTAAGCAGCTGTGGTTTGAGATCGCCCTTAGTTCTTTGCCACATGACTCATTGAGAAGGATACAGAAGAGCCGAGTAGCTGACTTCCATTAGAAGCAGTGAGGGACAAAGAGAGGATGACCAAGACAAATCAATGTAAACTAATATCAGAGGCAATGCACCATTCCTTTATTTGTGTGTGTGCCAGTATTGGGATTTAACTCAGGGCCTGCGTGTTCAAGACTAGCACTCTACTGCTTGAGTCATATTTCCACTGTAGGCTTTTTTGGTGATTAATTGTAGATAAGAGTCTCAGGGACTTTTCTTCACAGGCTGGCTTCCAACCACCATTCTCAGATTTCAGCTTCCTGAGTAGCTAGGATTACAGGTATGAGCTATCAGTGCCTGACTTAAACTATCACTTCTGCTGTAGAATGCTGATTGGAAACACATCATTAGATCCAGCCAATCCTTAAGGGAAGAGGATAATATAGGGAAATATACAATTAGGGCCAGATATCACTGTGGCCTTTCCCAATTGTGTAGCATTTCATTATATGTACTACGATTTGCTTAACTAATCGATTACTAGACATTTACATTGCTTCTAATCACATCATAGTCTCACAACTTTCACTGTTTGTCTTGTGCCTATTCTGTACCTCAAGCTTCTAAAAATTAAAGCTCTAAAGTAACCTTTTCTTCATGTTCAGACTGCAGGGAAATAGACTTCTCTCCCACAACTCCTGTGGAATTTCAATGAATAACATTTTCTCTATCCTGTTGCAGGTATTTTAGATCAAAGAGATATTGGTCACTTACTCTTTAATATATTCTCAACTTTAGAATGAGATTCTCTATATGAAGTGCTCTTCCAGCTCAATAAAGACTGCATCCTCAATAGGAAAAATGCAAAAATATGAATGAACAACAGAAGAAAGTAATAAAAAATTAAGACATAAAATCAGAAAGTATCATTCTCAAAAATACAATTCTTAAAAATACGAATAAGTTAGATGCTACATGTTATTTTTAGTTAATCTAATTGGTGAACATTTAAAAGTAGCATTCTACCTGATATTGACAAGACTGTACATAAGTGGGACTCTCAAACATTCCTAGGGTGACTTTGTATTTGTACTCTACGTAAGATTCGTCAGTTCCATTTACTTAAGTCTTCTGTTGTTTTCCACATCTCATACTTAGAATTGCACTGCAGATTTGTTTGTAATAGTAGCTGTCACTGGAGGAGCACTGCTACTCTATTCAAGGCATCAGAAAGTATCTGTCAGTGAAGGGAGGACAGTTTATCAACAAAGGCCATGCCATGGCCATTTTATGGGTGCTGATCCTGACAAATGATTCTCAAGTTGGCAAGAGGTTAAAGGCATTCAAAACAACGATGACAGAAACACAGATTTCTCTGCTTGCCCCAAGGAGGTGGGAGCTGTGGAGCAGAACCATGAATAACATGCCTTGGAAGCCGTGATGTGCACACTGCTTAATACAAAAACCATTTCCACTGTGGGAGGGGAAAGTGTTTTAGTAAAACTTTACATGGTAGACTCCTCAGTTTCTCCATATCGTGTTTACTTTGGAGGGGGAAAGGCATGTGGTTAAAAGGTAAACAAATCTCATTTTTTTGTTTTGGTCCTTATTTTAGTGGTCAGTGCAACAAAACTAATTGGTTTCTATGTCACTGAAGGAAATACCGTATCATTAAATGACCATTGCTCCTCTATTTACAAACAGCCCGTGTGTACATTATGATTGCTTTCCAAGTATTTGATGGAACTAGGCTGAAAGCTTTTTCCTACTCGTTTTTGAGTCCGGGATAGAGTTCTTGACACTTATAAAATACAGTCATTAAGTTGTTTGACATTTCTGTATCTCTGAGAGTCTTTTTAAAAAGATTAGTGACATGATGAAGAGAGGAGAAATTGAATAGTAGCACTTTGATAAATAAGCTGTGTTTTTCTTCTGTTGTCTAGGTGATGTACAGAGGGGTTACAGTTACATAAGTAAGGTAATGAGTATATTTCTTGTCCACCTTGTTACCCTTCCCTCATTTTTGCCCTACTTTCCCTCCACCCACCCCCAGTCCCAAGTTGTATAGATAAGTTCCAACATGTTTTTTTTAATTAGTAGAAGATATCTACTTCTTTTTCTCTTTCTTCAAAAAAGACTATATTGTTTTTAATTTTTTATTGTTATTATGAAGATGATGTACAGAAGGGCTACAGTTATGTAAGTCAGGTAAACAGTGCATTTCTTTTTGTCCCTAGTTTTCTCCCAGTTTTTCTCTTCTGTCCCCACCCACAAATTGTACAGTTCATTTTCAACATAGAGTCCAGTACCACTGCTGATTTGTTCACCCTTTGTTCCTTCATTTCTGTGCCTTCCCTTATATTCTCAAAGACATACAAATGAACATACAGAACAAATAAGAAAGAAAATAAAGACCTAAAAATGAAAAAAATCCTCATGTTTATATTTTTAATTGATTACTGGCTATCAAATGTAGAGATTATGAAAGTGAATGTGTAATGCGAAGTTTCTGTTTTGGTTCCCAAGAAGCTGTTTCCTTAAAAATGGGGTGAAAAAAATCCCATTCCATACCTTAGAGGCAAAAGGCAAACAGAATTTTATCAGTTCTCATATTTTTAAGGGTATGATGTCTGATATTTAATGTGCATTTTACTTATTGTGTGTCCTTCTATTTTTCTGTACTAAAAGATCACATTTTTCCCTACTACATTTTTATTTTGTATTTTCTATTTTTACATATATAATTCTTATTTATATATATATATTATTGTAAAGATACTGTACAGAGGGGTTACAGTTACATGAGTAAGGTAATGAGTACATTTCCTATGGAGCATGGTTACCCCCTCCTTTGTTTTTACGCTACCATCCCTTCCCTCCCTACCTCCCCAACTTCTTCATCCCCTCCAGCTGCAAAGTTTGTTTTCAACACAGTGTCTTGTACATCTCATTGTTACAATGGGTCAACCTGTATCCTTATTTCAGCATTTTGTTATTTCCCTTCCCCTTTCCAAATTAGAAAAATGTATATATAAGATGCAGGACACTGGAATCAAATACAGTGAAAACAGGGGTTATACCAGGGGGGAAGAACATACAAGAGAAACAAAATAATCACAAAGAACATTATAAGTACATTAGAAACAGCAACAAAGATAAAACCTCTTGTGTCCCTATCTTGGGATTCATTTCACTTAGCATCATCTTATATGGTCATATGACATCATTCACTTTCAAAGAGTTCATTTTCTATTCCTATTACATATAATTCTAAGTAGTTCACTATAGTAAATTTAGGCACATAGAGAATGTTACTTACCAACTTACTAACAATATAACAGTTATTTTATTTATTAATTTTTCTTTTTTATTGTAAAGGTGATGTACAGAGGGGTTACAGTTATGTAAGTCAGGTGATGAGTGCATTTCTTTTTGAGCAATGTTACCTCTTCCCTTGCTTTTTCCCAGTTTCTCTCCCCTGGCCCCCTCCCCCACAGGTTGTATAGTAACACATAGTTTAAATTTTTGTCAGTTTGGCAATGTTTTACTGACTTACAAATTTACAGTTAATTTAAGATAGAAAAGATTAAAAATACATCATTCAAATTGAGGAGCTCACACTATTTGTCTTTTTAAAATTTCATTTTATTGTAAAGATGCTGTACAGAGTGGTTACAGTTACATGAGTAAAGTAATGAGTACATTTCTTGTCAAATATTATTACCCCTCCTTTGTTTTTCTCCTAGTATCCCTTCCCTCCCTCACCTCCCCTACTCCTCCCTATTTGTCTTTATAGGTAAAATATTTTCTAGTTAACAATACATTTAGTACTCAATTTCTGAGAGAGGTTGGTACCAAGATGTCCCGTTGTCTTATAGATAACAAAATCATTGGATGTACAAGTCTCTCATGTTAATGATGTAGCTTTTGCACATTTTTCTCTGTCTGTCTCTGTGTCTGTCTCTGTCTCTGTGTTGACTCTGGGGCTTGAACCCAGGGCTGGGTATTATACCTGAGCTTTTTGTTCTAGGTATTTAAATTTTTTTAAAATAAAAAATGTAATATATAGAGGGGTTACAGTTACATTACTAAGGTAATGAGTACATTTCTTTTTTATTTTATTTATTTTAATACTTTTTTATTGTAAAAATACTGTACAGAGGGGTTACAGTTACACAAGCAGGTAATGAGTACATTTCTTATCAAGCATTGTTGCCTCCCCAGTACATTTCTTTTCAAACAGTATTACCCTCTCCCTTCTTTTCTCCCACTTTCCCTCCCCCTCTGACTCCCCTGCTCCCAAGTTGTAAAGTTCATTTCCAACATAGTGTCTAGTGAGTATTGCTGTTGCAATAGTTTACCCTATGTCACACCATTTCTGAGATTCCCTTTCCCTTTAACAAATCAGATAACTTATATACTGCTTTTTTAAAAAAACTGTTTGCAGTTATTTCTTTTTTTCAGTTATTTCTTTTGTCTTGGGTTTTTTCCTCCTCTGGTTTATTCCCTGTGTTCACTCATTCTGATTTTGGTGCCATTTTTGGCTTAAAAAATGGTATCTCAATGTTGTTTTGATTTGCATTTCTTTGCTAGGGAGGTTGAGCATTTCTTTATGTGTCTATTGGCCATCTTTCTTTCCTCTTCAGAGAAGTTTCTCTTTAAGTCTTTAGCCCACTTATTTATTGGGCAGTTGTTTCTTTGAAGATTTGTTGTTGGGGAATTTAATTTTTTGAGTTCCAGGTATATTTTAGATATTAGACCGTTGTCCATTGTATGGCTAGTGAAGATCTTCTCCCAATCCGTGGGCTTTCTATTGATCTTGCTAGCTATGTCCTTTGCCATGCAGAAGCTCTGCAATTTCATGCAATCCCATTTGTCCAACCTGTCTTTGATTTGTTGTGTTTCTGGGTCTCTATTAAGAAAGCTTTGGCATGTGCCAAGGAGACCTAGGGTTTATCCTATTCCATCCTGTAATGTTTTCAGGGTGTCTGCTTTGACTCAGAGGTCTTTGAGTCATTTGGAGTTGATTCTATGTTGAGATACAACCTCACCCCAGTTAGAATGGCTATAATCAAGAACTCTAATAACAACAGATGCTGGAGGGGATGGGGCCAGAAGGGAACCCTACTGCATTGTGGTGTGAGTGTAAACTTGTTCAACCACTTTGGAAAGCAGTATGGAGGTTCCTCAAAAGACTCCACATAGAGCTCCCCTATGACCCAGCAATCCCCAAATGTTCACAAACAAGACCACATTAAAGGTACCAGCATGACTATGTTTATTGCAGCATCATTTACCATAGCTAAGATATGGAACCAATCCAGATGCCCCTAAGCAGATGAATGGATCAAGAAAATGTGGTATATATACACAATGAATTCTATGCCTCCATCAGAAAGAATGACATTGCCCCATTTGTTAGGAAATGGAAAGCCTTGGAAAAATTATATTAAGTGAAGTAAGCCAGGCCCAAAGAAACATAGGTCCCATAGTTTCTCTTATTTGCAATATCTAGTATATGTCTGAGTCAAGCAGAAAAGGTCATATAAGTTGATGCTGGGGGAATGAACCCCAAGATAAGTATTCAAATGTTTTTTTTTCCTTTCATGCAATTGTTTCTAACATATTTATAAGATGATTTCTTTTTTGCTTTTTATGTCCCTCCCCATGGTATAACCCATGCTTATTTGATGTTGATATAATTTGTGGAGGGGAAGGGAAAAAACAAATCGTTTAAGGATACAGGTGGACCCATTGCAACAATGAGATATACAAGTCATTATGTTGAAAAATGAACTTTACAACTTTGGAGGGGGGTGGAGGGAGGCTCAGATGGGGGGAAGGTGGGAGCATGGGAAAGGATGGGAAGGGGAAACAAAGAGGAGGCAACAATGCTTGATAAGAAATATAGAAATGTACTTGTTATCTTGCCCATGTAATTGTAACAACTCTGTATGGTATTCTTACAACAAAAAAAATTAATAAAAAAAAGACTCCACATAGAGCTCCCCTATAACCCAGCAATCCCACTTTGGGGCATTTACGCAAATGCTCACAAACAAGACCACACTAAAGGTACCAGCATGACTATGTTTATTGCCGCATTATTTACCATAGCTAAGATATGGATCCAACCCAGATGCCCCTCAGTAGATGAATGGATCAAGAAAATGTGGTATATATGCACAATGGAATTCTATGCCTCCATCAGAAAGAATGCCATTACCCAATTTGTTAGGAAATGGAAAGACTTGAAAATAATTATATTAAGTGAAGTAAGCCAGGCCCAAAGAAACATAGGTCCCATGCTTTCTCTTATTTGCAATAACTAGTATATGTCTGAGACAAGCAGAAACAGATAAGTTGATGTTAGGTGAAATGAACCACAAGAGAAGGACTCAAATGGTTTTTCTTTCTTGTGATTGTTTCTAACATATTTATAAGATGATTTCTTTGTTGCTTTATATGTCCCTCCCCCATAGTATAACCCTGTTTTCACTGTATTTGATGTTGGTATAATTTGTGGAGGGAAAGGGAAAAACTTAGTCGTTTAGGGATACAGGTGGACGTATTGCAACAATGAGATGTACAAGTCGTTATGTCGAAAAACGAACTTTACAACTTTGGCGTGGGAGGGGGGAAAGGGGGGAAGGCATAGGGGGTCAGGAGAGTGGAAGGGGGGGAGATGGGTAAGGATGGGAAGGGGAAGCAAAGGAGGAGGCAACAATGATTGATAAGGAATGAACTCATTATCTTGCCCATATACGGTATTTTCACAATAAAAAATAATAAAGAATAATAAAACAACCAAAAAAACCCAAGGGCACAGCAAAAAAAAAAAAAAAAAGGTTACTATAGTGGTGATATACAGAAGGTTACAGCTACTGGAGTCAGGTAGTGAGTATAATCCTTATAAACTCAGGTCTCTCCTTCCCTCCCTCTCTCCCAATGCTCTAGGGCTCTCTTGCTATGCTACTGAGGCACAGCTCCATTTTTAGCTTTCTGGTGGTTAACTGGAGATAAGGGTCTCATGGATTTTACTGCCCTGGCTGCTTCAATCCTCCGATCTCAGCCTCCTGAGTAGCTAGGATTACACAAGCCATGGGTGCCCAACAACATTCTCTTTTATACTTAACTAATCTGTAGGTTTATTGTGTACAGTGGCCACACATCCATTTATATAGATACAATAATAGCGCAGAGAAAATTGAAATTTTGAATTTTAGATCTTTCTAGAATTTAAAGAAAAAAGAATTTAGCCCGTGGTTGGTTGAATATGTAAATGCAGATGTTATGGATATGGAGGGTCAAACTGTACTTCAGAAATTTTTCTTTATCTTCTAGAAAATTCATGAACTCTCATCGGTCTATCATATTAGTGATCTATTCAGCATATTCTATGTATAACACCATTTTTTGAGTGTCCTTAGGAGTTTTTCGAAGCAGATATCCTCCCTCACATATTCTTTTCTCTTGTACATGTACACTCTTTTCTGTGATTAAAGCAGCATGTGTGCTCAGAATGTTCTTCAGGTTTTATCCTGATCTAATTTGTGTTTCAAGATAGGAGAGACCTGAGTACTTGAAAGTCCAAGGGTGTTTTTCACTGAGATGAGTTATGGGCAGGCTGTAATTTTTCAAATGGACAAATGGTTTAATTAATGGTAAGCTAATTAATATTCCAAAAAGTTTTTTTTATTGTGAAAATACCATACAGAGGAGTCACAATTACATGGGCAAGATAATGAGTACATTTCTTATCAAGCATTGTTGCTTCCTCCTTTGTTTCCCCTTCCTATCCCTTCCCATATCCTGCCCCCACCCACCCATATTCCCCCCTTTCCCCCGCAAAGTTGAAAAGTTCATTTTTTGACATAACAACTTGTACATCTCATTATTGCAATGGGTCCACCTGTATCCCTATTTAGACGATTTGGTTTTTTCCCTTCCCCTCCACAAATTATACCAACATCAAATACAGTGAAAGCAGGGGTTATATCGTGGGGGGGACACACAAAGCAACAAAGAAATCGTCTTATAAATATGTTAGAACCAATGGCATGAAAGTAAAAAAAAACATTTGAATACTTACCTTGGGGTTCATTTCACCTAACATCAACATATCTATGTTCTGAGGAGTGTTCTGTGTGGGAAGCCATGGCTTTGTTAGTATTGAGATAACAAGTATTAAGACAATAAATATTACAAATAAACTGGCAAAGATTGTGACAATGTGATATTTTGAAAAGTGGAATGTTGATTAATATTTGCTCTTCTGCATGTTAAGGGTTAAAATTCCTACTGTGGAGTGCAGTAGAATTGACCAAAAACCTTGAAGAAAATTTGACAATTGTGTGTTGAGTAGAGATTATATGTAGGACAAGGCAATTAAAATTTTTCTACCCCCTATGGTATAACCCCTGTTGTCACTGTATTTGATTCTGGAGTCCTGCATCTTGTATATACATTTTTCTAATTTGGGGAGGATAAGGGAAATAACAAAATACTGAAATAAGGATACAGTTTGACCCATTGTGACAATGAGATGTACAAGACTCTGTGTTGAAAACAAACTTTACAACTTTGGGCTGGGAGGGGGGGAGGAGTTGGTGAGGTGGGGAGGGAAGGGATGGTAGAGGAAAAACAAAGGAGGAGGGTAACAATGCTAGATAGTATATGTACTCATTATCTTACTCATGTAATTGTAACACCTCTGTAGAGTATCTTTACAATAAAATGTAATGGCACAAGAACAATAAAGAAAGAAGACAAAACATTCTGCATATATACCTGTAACTATGGTGAAAGAGCTTTAATTTTTAAAATGATTGAGTTTTCTTCTGCTTATCTTACCTTGTAATTGTGTGCCTGGGAGACAGAAAACCCTCATTTTAAGTCATGAGTCTGGCAGTAAGCATGTGACTTTGGATAAGATTGCTAACTTCTGTGCTTCCCAGCCTTCTTCAATAATGCAATTAGGGAGTTTGCTAAATGACTTCTGGAGTAGCATCCCCTGCTCATATCTTGTATAAATGGTGTATCCTCTGATTTCTGATTATCTACAGAGGGTACCTCATTGGGTATAAAACACAAAATAAACAACTATGAACATTTAAATTATTTCTATGTTATTGCTATCATTTTACTCTGGCGGCCCATTTGCTATTTATGCCATAGTCTTTCAGAAAACTGACTGGCTGTTAAATAGTTCCTTTAATTAGTATGAACTGTTGTAGCATTTAAAATTCTTGTCTTGCTTTGATAAGATCAAAATTAGAGTGAATAATATGCCTGGGCTGAATATTTGCATGCAAACCATGTAGGTTGGAAAGATGCATTTAGGCACTGAGAATAAAACAGAAGCCAGCACGTTCTGACAGCTGTGAGAAACACAGAAAATATTAATGGTGGCAGTTAGAGAGTCAGACAGAGAATAGCAATACACAGGTGCGTTTTCCCCAGTGCGTATAATTCTTCTTTAGTATTCATGCTAAGTTCAAATACCTTCATTTTATACAGGAATTAGAAAACAGTTCAGACTTATTAGTTTGTCTGAGCAATATCCTAGGACAGCTAAAGGTAACACCTAAAGGATATGTGTGTATGTGTTTGTGTGTAAATGTAGTATTTTATGATGATACCTTAAATATCACCATAATGTCATTTTTGTTTTCTGATAAAGTCATCATCATAATAGTCTTTAAGATTCTCTTCATTTTATTCTTAACATCAGAACAGAGTAAAAAGTTCTCATAATCATGCTGTTCTAGTTGCCTCCTTAGCATCATCTTTTAAGAAAAGCTTACACTGTCCACCTCTCAGAATTTTGACTGAAAAGGCTTAAGGTGTCAAGTCATGTGGGTTTAGGGCAATTATTTGGAAAAACAACAACAACCAACCATTTAAGTTCATGTGGAAAGCCATCACTTCAAAGGAGCACAATATGTAGAAATAAATAAACATGGCTTTTCACTTGAATATGGTTGAGCACATAATCACACATAGTCCCTTGACATACTCCTCTAAAACTCCAAAAACCCAGTGATATATATCTGTTGTGCTCTGTTCCCAGTTACCAGGGAACAAGAGATGCTGCATGCATCAGCTTTTCCACATGCCATCCCTCTCTCAAGCCTGTCATCAGTGAACAGTGTGACATATATCTGGATCCAAATCTCCTTACCCTCAAACTTTCAATCAGTTCAAGTACTGGAAGAAAAAATGATGCAAGTGGTCTCATGCTGCCACATGAGGTACAAGTTGTACGATTCACTAAAGTCATGTAAGAATTTTCTTTCTTTCTTTTTTTAAAAAAATCTTCTTTACCTTTTTTGATACTTTTTTATTATAAAAATACTGTACAGAGGGGTTACAGTTACATGAGCAAGGTAATGAGTACATTTCCTGATTGAGCATTGTTGTCTCCTCCTTTGTTTTTCCCCTACCATCCCTTCCCTCCCACCTCCACAACTACCCCCACCCTCCAAGTTGTAAAGTTCATTTTCAACATAGTGTCTTGTACAGCTCATTGTTACAATGGTTCAACCTGTATGCCTATTTAAGCATTTTGTTATTTCCCTTCACCTTCCCCAAATAGAGAAGTATATATACAAAATGCAGGGCACCAACATCAAATATAGTGAAAACAGGGGTTATACCATAGGGAGGAACATACAAAGAAACAAAAAAAATCACATGTACATTATAAAAATGTTAGAAACAATAGCAAGCAAGAAAAAAATATTTGTGTCCCTATCTTGGAGTTCATTTCACTTAACATCATCTTATATAGCCATTTGTACGTAGCTTTTGGCCTTTTCTGCTTATCTTACACATGTAGTAGTTATTGCAAATAAGGGAAACCATGGGACCTATGTTTCTTTGGGCCTGGCTTAGTCCACTTAATATAATTTTTTCCAAGTCTTTCCATTTCCTAACAAATGGGGCAATGTCATTCTTTCTGTGGAGGCATAGAATTCCATGATATATATATATATATATATATATATATATGCATATATACAACATTTCTTGATCCATTCATCTACTGAAGGGCATCTGGGTTGGTTTTTTTTTTATCTATGGTGAATAATGCTGTGATGAACATAGCGGTACTGGTAGCTTTATTAAGGCATTGTTTGTGGTAATTTATGTAAATGCCCAAAAGTGGAATTGCTGGAGTTATATGTATAGTAAATATATTTAGATAGTATATATATATATATATATACTATATACTATATGTATATATATATATATACATACATACATGTATATATATAGTTATATGTGTAGTACTGCTTTCCAAAGTGGTTGAACAAGTTTACACTCCCACCAACAATGCAGTAGGGTTCCCTTCTGTCATTTTTTTGCCTGTCCCTTTTTGCCATTCTAACTGGAGTGAGGTGGTATCTCAATGTTGTTTTGATTTGCATTTCTTTTATGGCTAGGGAGGTTGAGCATTTCTTCATGTGTCTATTGGCCATCCTTCTTTCTTCTTCAGAGAAGTTTCTCTTTAAGTCTTTAGCCCACTTATTTATTG
The DNA here is from genome assembly GCF_000151885.1 of Dipodomys ordii. NCBI lineage: Eukaryota > Metazoa > Chordata > Mammalia > Rodentia > Heteromyidae > Dipodomys > Dipodomys ordii. The sequence goes on from NW_012267232.1 coordinate 10,437,926, forward strand.
GGCAGTTGTGTCTTTGAGGATTTGGTGTGCTCAGTACCTGACTTATGTGACTCTAATCGCTCTGTACATCCCTTTATAGTAACAATATAACATATGCTAGTGTTGAAATCACCTTTTATATGTCTTAGGATATATATTCTTATAATTGTGAAAAATATCTTTAGAATATGTATTAAACAAGTCTAGTTAGAATTTGTATTGAAATGTTAATGAGCTTTAATTTTAAAATGTGACCAAGCTTTACTTTTAATTCTAGTTAAGTAAGTCTTAAGGAAGTTTCTCCTGTTAAATCTTACTCCTAAAATCAGTTAGAGTAGGGCAGTTTTCCAACAGTCAGGTGGTGGACACTAATAGTTGGTAATCACATGATAGTATCGTACTAATAGTTGGTAATCACATGATAGTGTCGTAACATACCTGTGGAGTTTATACCTTTGGTATCATATAGCTTATAACTTTGGGGAAAGTAACATATCTTCCTTCAAAGCATATATATATTTTCTGGAGACTTCCTTGAAACTTTCATTCTCATACTCCTGATTCACATTTCTCTTTCACCATTATGTTCCTGAAGTTTTCCTGAAAACTTTCCTTGTTTGGTTATGATATAGTAATGCAGGTCACAATTGGACTTCATCAAATTACTTATAGTCAGCAATAGGGTATCAAGCCAGACTTAAGACTAGTTATGAGATTGGTACTGAGTGTTGAGGGCATACATATTTTAAATTTAAATTTTATTATAAAGGTGATGTCCAAAGGGGTTACAGTTATGTAATTCAGGTAATGAGTACATTTCTTTTTGAACAGTGTTATTCCCTCTCTCATTTTCTCCTACTTTTCCCTTAACTCCCACTCTTTCCAAATTGTGAAGGAATTAATTTCTGACATAGTGTCTAGTGAGTATTATTGTTGAATTGCTTCACCCTTTGTCAAACCCTTTCTATGATTCCCTCTCCTTTCCCTAAATCAGATAAACTTATATATAAGACAAAGGGCACAGAAATAAAAAACAATGTCTTCAGGAAATAAACCAAAGGGAAAAAATTAACTGCAAATAGTAAAATTAAAAATGCTCTTGTTTCCATTTCTTGGAGTTCATTTTGATAAGCATCATTTTATATGGCCATATGCACATAGCAATTGAGATATTGTTGGCCTTTAGTAAAAATATCTTAGACATATTCTAGTTATTGCAAATGAGAGAAACTATCAGCCTATCTTTCTTTGGATCTGGCTTACTTTGTTTAATATAATTTTTTTCTAAGTCTTCCCCTTTCCTTAAAAATGGGATTTTTTTCTTTCTTGCTATTGTGTCTAACATATTTATAAGATATTTCTTTGTTGCTTTATATGTCCCTCCCCCATGGTATAACCCCTGCTTTCACTGTATTTGATGTTGGTATAATTTGGGGAGGGGAAGGGAAAAAACAAATTGCTTACATAGGGATACAGGTGGACCCATTGCACCAATGAGATGTACAAGATATTATGTTGCAAATGAACTATACATCTTTGGCTTGGGAGGGTGGTAAGGAGGGGTGGTTTTGAGGCGGGGGAGATGGGAAGGGATGGTGAGGGGAAACAAAGGAGGAGGCAAAAATGCTTGATAAGACATGCACTTATTACCTTGCCTGTGTAATTGTAACCCTTCTGTACAGTATTTTCACAATAAAATACTTATTTTTTTAAAAGGGGCAATGTCATTCTTTCTTATGGAAGCATGATTTCCATTGTGTATATATACACCACATTTTGTTTTCTTTTCTTTTCTTTCTTTCTTCTTCTTCTTCTTCTTTTTTTTTTTTTTGGTCCAGTCGTGGGTCCTGAGCTCTGGGCCTGGGCACTGTCCTTCAGCTCAAGGCTAGCACTCTACCACTTGAGCCACAGTGCCACTTCCGGCTTCTTTTTCTTTTTGCTTATGTGGTGCTAAGGAATTGAACCCAGGGCCTCATGTATGCAAGGCAAGCGCTCTACCACTGAGCCACGTTCCCAGCCCCCACATTTTCTTTCTCTAAATTTAATTTTATTGTCAAGTGATGTACAGAGGGGTTACAGTTACATATGTAAGGTAAAGAGTACATTTCTTGTTCAACATTGTTACCCTTCCTCATTTTTCTCCCAGTTTCTCTACCCCCAACGCCCCCCCAGTTGTAAAGTTCATTTCCAACATATTATTATGTGAGTATCACTGTTGCATTGGTTCACCCTTTGTTCTTTGTCTCACCATTTTGTTGTTCCCCTTTCCTTCCCCAATTTACATAGACATATATATAAGACACAGGGTAGGAGAATCAAATACAGTGACAACAGGGGATAAGCTAAAGGAAAAAAAATGAAAGAAAAAAGAAATAACTTCTCACACAGTACATTTAAACGAAAAAGAAAAAACCCTCTTGTTTCCATATCTTGGAGTTCATTTCAATTAGCATCATCTTATATGGTCATATGTACATAGCTATTGAGCTAATGTAAGCCTTTGCTAGAACTATCCTAGACATATGCTAATTATTGCAAATGAGGGAAATCATGGAGCCTAAGTTTCTTTGGGTCTGGCTTACTTTACTTAATATGATTTTTCCAAGTCTTTTCTTTTTCTTACAAATGGGGCAATGTCATTCTTTCTGATGGAAGTATAGAATCCCATTTTGTATATACCATATTGTCTTGATCCATTCATGTGCTGATGGATATCTGGGTTGATTCCATTTCTGGCCACTGGTAAATAATGCTGCAATAAACATGGTTGTGCTTGTGGTTTTAGTGTGGTCTGGTTTGTGGTTATTTGGGTAAATGCCCAGGTGTGGGATTGCTGGGTCATAGGGGAGTTCTAGATATAGTCTTTTGAGGAACCTCCATACTGCTTTCCAGAGTGGTTGAACAGTGCAGTACCATTCCCTTTTGGCCACATTCTTGCCAGCACCTGTTATGGCTATTTTCTTGATAATGTCCATTCTAACTGGGGTGGGGTAGAATCTCAATGTAGTTTTGAGTTTATGGCCAGAGATGTTGAACATTTCTTCATGTGTCTATTGGCCATTCTTATTTCTTCTTCGAAGTCTTTCTTTAAGTCTTTAGTCCACTTATTAATGAGGCTGTTTCTTTGAGGAATTTTTTTGGGGAGTTTTAAATTTTTGAATTGTAAGTATATTTTAGATATGAGGCTTTTGTCTTAAGCTCCTTGAAAACAAGCAACAAGCCAAACCCCACTACAGAAGATGGAAACATATAATTCAAATAAACTTGGAATTAAATGAATTAGAGTTCAAAAAAAAAACCCCAATCATAGCAAAGATCACATTTACAAACTTTTCTTTTGGTTTCCAGTTTGAAATGATATCTACTGTCATCACTCTACCTTCATGATAGTGTTTTTTTTCTTCTCTTTTTAATTCTAGTAATGTGGAGTTCAGTATAGGAAGATTTGTTATTTCTCTGATTGAAGCCACTGTGGATGAGTTCATGCTTTTCCTATTGTGTTCCTTTCAATAAAAGTTTCAAGAGTTTTAACACAAAGTTGTAATTTTTGTTTTTTGAACCTGGGTGAATTTTTCCTGGGACTTTGATCAGTGTGGTAAATATTAGAAAAGTACTTATATGTGATATAAGAAATAGGTACAAGTTTGTCATTTTAAAATTGTTTTTATAATCAAGATTAGTTCTACAACCTCACTGATCCCACGGTGCTGCATTGGCAGTACAGCTTCATTAAATGGTTAGGTTGTACTAAAGTATTTTCTTTTAAGATACATGGTGTGGACTCAAATAGAATTGGAAATACTGAGGCCCCAAAGGTCTCTCTGAGAAAGCAACAAGTGATTAATTTCCTCTATAACTCAGAAGTAACAAAAAATCAAACCTTTTTTTTTTCTGGTCATGGTGCTTGAACTCAGGGCTTGGGACTGTCCCTGAGCTTCTTTTGCTCAAGGCTAGCACTCTACCACCTGACCCACAGCACCACTTTCGGCCTTTTCAAAGTAGTTTTTCTTGGAGATAAAAATCTCATGGACTTTCTTGCCATGGCTGGCTTTGAACTTTGATCCTCGGATCTCAACTTCCTTAGAATCTAGGATTACAGGTGTGAACCCCTGATGCCAAAGTGAGAATCAAATCTTTTCCCCTACGATTTACCATAGCTGGCTTCCACATCCTTATTAGTCCTTTATCTAGACAAGTCAGTTTATTCCTAAATCCCAGATTGTCTCCCAGAGCCAGAGATTGGTGTCCCTTACTTTTTAGCTTTCTTTTTTCTTTTTTCCTTCCTTCCTTCCTTCCTTCCTTCCTTCCTTCCTTCCCTCCTTCCTTCCTTCCTCCCTTCCTTCCTTCCTTCCTTCTTAAAGATATAATCCATTGTTGCTATTCCAAGAGATGCTTCCTCTGTAGTTCCCCTCCCCCAATTCCTGTAAATGTATCTTAAATGTCAAAATGTTGAGAGCATGCTTTATGAGATCTTTGGGTGCTAAACTTCACTTTTTCATTCCTAATTGAAAACCAATACCACTCTTTTAGCTAGTTTTACAATGACTTGGAGATGTGATTAAAGTCAATTTTATACAGAGTCTTTGAAAAAATATGTGTCAATAAGTGAGAGAGGTTATAGAAGAAAGAGAAGAGACAACCATATGTTAGGGACATAATGTATAAAAATCTGTTCTGATCACAATGATACACTATTGCCAAAATAAAATATTCTGATAATATTAATCGTGATGATACTGTGTAGAAACTGACTCTCTCACATATTGCCGGGGTAATATAAAATGGGACAGCTATTCTGCTAAATAATATAACAGTTTTTCGTGAGGCTAAACATGCACTCAATCTATGTCTCAGCAATTATACTTTTAAGTATTTATCCCACAAAAATGAAGAAAACCTATGTTTAGACACAAAGGTATCAATGAATATATAACAGTTTTACTTATAATAACAAAAACTGGGAATAACCAAAATGTCCTTCAATGTTGAAGACTTAAACAAACAATGCAACTTCATGATGAGCTATTACTCAGTGTTATCCGTATTTCAGTGAAAACTTCAATCTCAAAAAGTTTCAAACCATATGATTGCAATTCATATAATCTTCATGAAACAACAAGCTTGTGCTTGGAAGACTATCTATAGAAAGAACAGATGGTAAAATCTGTTCTACCACTATCTGCATCCATACACACACACACACACACACACACACACACACACACACACACACACACTCACACACATGAAAGTCCCTTTATGTTGATTGAAAAGATCTTTATCTTGATTGCAGTAAAATGTTCCATAAATGTATATGTGAAACAAAGTTACATAGTACTATACACTGATACACAGACATACGTATATGTAAAAAATAGTGAAAAACGAGCCCTGTGGCTTTTGCCTGTAATCTTAGAACCACAAAGAGGCTGAGATCTGAGAATCATAGTTCAAAGCTAGCTTGCAAAGGAAAGTCTATGAAAATTGTATCTTCAGTTAACCAGTGAAATGCCAGAAGTGAAGGGGTGGTATAATCAGTAGAGCTCCAGCCTTTTGTGACAAGGCCAATTGAAAGGATAGTCCCTGAATTCAAGACCTAGTATTGGCAAAAAGGAAAAAAAATAGTGAAAGTGAAACAAAGTTTGTAGTCTAGTTAGTACTGTAGCTGGTAAAATTTTACTCATATCTTTTTCCTGGTTTTGATATTGTTGTACAGTTTTAAAAGATGATACTTATTGCAGAAGCAAAGTATAAAATGCAATGGCCTACGTACAAATCTTATTATTTTCTATGAGCTTCTAGTTATTTAAAAAGCCAGCTTGTAAGCCGGGCGATGGTGGCTCACGCCTGTAATCCTAGCTACTCAGGAGGCTGAGATCTGAGGATCGCAGTTCAAAGCCAGCCCGGGCAGGAGAGACAGTGAGACTCCTATCTCCAATAAACCACCAGAAAACCGGAAGTGGTGCTGTAGCTCAAGTGGTAGAGTGCTCGCCTTGAGCTGAAGAGCTGAGGAACAGCGCCCAGGCCCAGAGTTCAAACCCCACGACTGACAAAAAAAAAAAAAAGCCAGCTTGTTTCCTTTTTATTTATTTCATTTTTTATTATATTTAAGTAGTTGTACAAATGAGTTGTCATTCAACAAGCAGTTTATGAATCCCAGGTGTCTTGATCAATATTACCCCTTTGAAATTTCTCACCTTTCTCTCCTTACCAACTCTTTCCTTCACTTTGCTTGATTTTGTAGGCTATACATGGACGTTTTTTTAGTGCATTTTAATTTATTTCTTTTAAAATGTTGAGTATCCAAGATCTCCCTGCTTGTTTAGTGTTAGTCTTTAAGCATGTCTTTGATCAATGATGATGCATTTTGTGTTCTTCCATAATTCATGTATGAGAAAATGACTGATTTCATTGTCAAGTCAAGATGTCAGAAAGATACTGAACAGAAATATGGAAGAGAGAATGAACAACTCTGCATAGGGGTCCATACAGCTGCATCTCTCATGTGTGCTCTAAGTGACCAGTGGACAAAGGAGTAAGTATAGATGTGTTTGTGTGGAAAGTGGAGCATAGAACATGGAATATTAATGGCTTGTGTATAAAAGAGGCTTAATAATTCATCTACATTGTAAGAGAAAGACAGATGTCAAGAAAACATTGTAAGATTAAAGTTTGCCCAGGGAAATAAGCTGGTCTTTCAGTGACCATTGTTCAAAGGAGTTGATTTTAGCAGAAAAACTGGCTTCTCAGGAAAGCAGAAATATGAGGGAGCCAGGTAAGTGCAGGTACATTGTAATGGACATGAACCGTAAGTAAAATCTAAGTGACAAAATGACCTAGGATTCACAGCTTTCATTCCCTATTTCTCTAGAAACCACCTTAACAAGCCGGAAGCCTTATCAGACAAGATATTGGAACCATTCAGTAATGATCTCCTAATTATTTTGGCTCTAAATAATTTTCTAGAGGTTATACATTGCTTACAATCTAATCATCCTTCTCAGAGTCTGCACACCTGAATGCTTCCACCATACTTCTCTTCATCTGAGCAATCCTGTGTTCTATCAAGTGAGACAGGGTATTGGGTATGTATGATGAATTATGGCTAATTTCTATTTTTTTTACAAGCAAATAAATAATTTTGTGGCTCATTAGGCTGATCATTTTCTCAGATTTGTTTGACCTTTACTGTGCTTTTTTATCAGCTGGTTTTCTCAGACCTCATTTTTCTCTGCAAGGCTCCAGTAATCAAATGAATTGCTGGACCTGTCAATCGAATGCCATGAACTGTTAAAATGGGATTCATCAGAAGAATTTCATTATGTTTTTGTTAGAACAGTTGTCAGAAATTGTTCATTCTTGTTCTCTAGTCCTATGGAGTGACAGATTGACTGATGTACACATGAAGGAATTGAAGCGTTTATTGAGTTTAAGTTGAGATGGTAGCTGAATCAAAAGCTCTCTATACATAATTTTTGCAAAGAAAAAATTCCCTAGGAGTCAGTTGTAGACAATTAAACTTAAGATCTTTCAAAAGATTATTATTACTGGGAGTCTACCCTTAGTTTAAAGGCTGAATGTGTATTTGGGCAGGAGAAATTCTCTAGGGAAGAAAATAGAAAACAGCTATCCTTGAGAGGATTTTTGCGATTTTGATTCAACTTTGAACAGCCAATCATTACAGCAATTAACAGGCAGAGCAGAATCTTATTCTGAAATAGGAGTGTGGGGGTAGGTAAACCTAAACAGCTCTCAGCATGATTCCTAAGGTTAAACATAGTGATCAAGATGGACTTTACATTCTTGTCAATTTGACTTAACCTTACACCCGGGAAATTTGCCATTGTAAAATTCTTTGCCTCTTAGAAATATAAATCATTTCCAGCCAGGAATATTTTCCCTCAAGGATCTGGGAGCCATCCCTTTGAAGTTTTTCAGGATTTGCCCACCTGCTCACTCAGCATTTAAAAAATATTCTTCCTGAGTGGAAGGACTTGGAAAAAATAATATTAAGTGAAGTAAGCCAGACCTAAAGAAACATAGGTCCCCTGTTTTCCTTTATTTGCAATAATTAGTATACATCTAGGATAATTTTAGTGATAAGCAGAAAAGCTCAATGGCTGAGTTGGGGACGGTTGTGAGTATAGCTTGTAATATACGAGTCTCTTGTGCTTACATCAGAATCGGCTCCTTGATGGTCTTTGGGGATCCTTATCTGGGCATAAAATCTCTATACAACTTTGAGAGGGGGAAAGAGGGAGAAAAATGAGGGGGGGGGTAGCAAGTTAGACAAGAAATGTAATCACCACCTTACTTATGTAACTGTAACCTTTCTGCACATCACCTTGACAATAAAATTAAAATAAGAGTCCTCCTACCTCCCCCAAACACCCAGTAAAGTTGAGTTCAATACCTTTCTTCTATTGTAGTAATTTTTTTTGCCTGTTCCAATTGTCTTGAATAAAGTATTTCTTAACCATTTGGCTGGTCTGATGCAATTCTCTCTTATATATATTGTTTTAGACTCTTGTTTTAGCTGCCCATAATATACTATGGAATTTGGTAATAACTTTTCTTTGAGAGTATTTGTTATCTTAAAGTCAGTATCCATGCCAAAGGGGGAATGTTTCTTTGACATGTCAGAGAATTTCTGGAAGTTCTGGTGAGGAAGGAATGTCTAATGTCTTCTGATTGTCTCACTCTGAAGCCAGGATTTAGAAACCTTCTTTTGAACAATTCCAAATCCAGAGCTCCTTAGCTCTGAACTTAAGTCTCATATGAAAAAATACGAGTTCCATGTGATATCCCCTAATTCTTTTCCTGTGGTATTTTCCCTAATTCTTGTTTTCCAAACCCATAAGCCAGCAAATGCTTCCTGTGCCCAAACTATATAAAAAAGACTCTGCGGGTGGGGTGGGAACACATCAAGGAAAATAAGATACTAGTAGGGAAAGCTACTGGACTTCAGCTCAGTGAAACAAAAATGCTCTGTTAATCAAATAAAAAGTGACTTGTAAAATGTGAACCCTCACTTACATTAAAGCACTTTCTTCCTTTTATTTCTCACTAGCTTTGGTTGCCATTTCTGTAGAACCGACCTTTGTTAGGAGGTGGTCTAAAAGCCACCAAGCAACAACTCTAAAGAAGCGAATTTCAGGGAGATGGACTTACAAGGTGTCTGCATCTTTGAAGCAGGGAAACATTGCACTGCAGAGATTAGTCTGCTAGCTGTTATTGACATGCTTCTGCTGCCCCTGTCCATGCAGAGAGGAGCCCTTCAGTTTAGGGGAAATTCAAGGCCATGAAATTAAGACGAAGAAGAAAGAAAACCAATGGAAGCAGGAGAGTCTAGATTGTCTGACTGAAGCAGGAGTCTCCCAAAACAAAAGGAACTCTTTTTGGTATATGATATAGTTGACATACTTTGTATTTTCCTCTTCTATTTGTAAAGAGTAGTTTCCAGGAAGGCTGCATGTGAATTCTATTCTCTCAGGACTGGATGTGCAGATAGCTACTTTAGTAACTCTGAGTTTTATTCCTTCAGACTGCAAACACAAAGTTTGGCTAGCTCAATGATAACTGGAGATTTGATAGGATGGTTTGGAATGCCATTGTCCTCCTGTGTTTCACAAAGTAATAATGACTTCCAAGTTTCCAAATTAAAAAGCAAAAACACTGAAACACTATATTTCATAGACATTTATGTTGAATGCCTCTTAACTGAGAATGTGTCCCTATTGTTAAGATATCACACCACCTACCAATTTTTTTGATTTTTTTGATTGTGAAAATACCGTACAGAGGGGTTACAATTACATGAGCAAGGTAATGAGTACATTTCTTATCAAGCATTGTTGCCTCCTCCTTTGTTTCCCCTTCCCATCCCTTCCCATTTCCCACCACACCCACGCACCAAAGTTGTAAAGTTCATTTTTCCATCTAAAGTCTTGTACATCTCATTGTTGCAATGGGTCCACTTGTATCCCTATTTAAACAATTGTTTCTTTTCCCTTCCCTTCCACCAATTATACCAACATCAAATACAGTGAAAACAGGGGCTATACCATGGGGGGAGGGACATACAAAGCAACGAAGAAATATCTTTTTTTTTGTTTTGCACCCTTTTTTATTTATTTTTTATTGTGAAAATACTGTACAGAGGGGTTACAATTACATGGGCAAGATAATGAGTACATTTCTTATCAAGCATTGTAGACTCCTCCTTTGTTTCCCCTTCCCATGAAGAAATATCTTATATGTTAGAAACAATTGCAAGAAAGAAAAACCATTTGAGTCCTTATCTTGGGGTTCATTTCGCCTAACATCA
>NW_012267232.1:10449801-10453361 GCF_000151885.1 Dipodomys ordii
CCTCAGCACCACATAAGCAAAAAAGAAAAAAGCCAGAAGTGGTGCTGTGGCTCAAGTGGTAGAGTGCTAGCCTTGAGCTGAAGAGCTGAGGGACAGTGTCTAGGCCCAGAATTCAGGCCCCACGACCGGACCCCCTCCCCCCAAAAAAGAAAAAATATGAAACACAGAAATGCCACTTTAACAAATGAATGATCCAACATTAAGACATATATAGATATTATAAAAATGTGTTTAAAAAGAATTATTAGTGATAATAATAATCAATAAAATATATTTTAAAAATAAAATTAATCAACGTTGGTAGTAATAGGATTTCCAAATTATATGTCTAATATTGCTTCTATGTTAGAACTTGTGACAAATGAATATGGTTTTCCTAGATGAGAAAGTACATGGCTAACAAGATTGAAACTCATCTTGATTCTGAGGAATACACTAATTATTTGGTTTTAATTGCAATTGCTGATTATAGTTTTTTGTTCTATTCTACTATTTGTACTATTCTACTGTAAAACTTCACAGGAGAATTTCTGGAAATGCTTGTACCTAAAAGTTATATGGGCGGCAAATACACCATAATGAGTTAGATTATAGATTTTTATAGATCTCAGACCTGGGTTTGCAATCCCTATTTCACAATTTACCTAACAGTATGACCCAGGTGACTTTTTCCACATTTCTGAGTATCTGTTTTTTAATTTCTAATTTATATCTATCTTACCTGATTTTTGTAAGGGCTTAGACACTTGTGGAGCATACATTAAGCACTTATTAAATGGAGTTATTTTTATTATGGCTATGAATCTCAAAATCAAGTCATTAAAATGAGACTGAAATTGTTGCAGTAAATATGAAATGCAAGGCCAAACATCACTAATTTGGAAATCTAAATAATTAGAAGTGATTTTGATTCCAGGAATTCTGATTGAGTCTTTTTTCTACTCCAGGTGCCATGTAGATTTCAGGTGTCATAGGCTCTTAGCTCTGAGATATCAATCTACTATTACATAATTTTAATGCATATAGCTCTACTGCTTCTTCCTTTTAGCTTGCAAAACAGCATTCAGATCTTTCCTGTTGTTAAAAAAAGAGGAAGAAAGAAACAAAATATTTCTTTAAATTAAAAAATATTTATTGTTATTATAAAGCTGATGTACAGAGGGGCTAGTATTACACGAGCTAGGTAATAAGTATATTTCCTTTTGTATACTGTCTTCCTTTCTCTCACTCTCTTCTGTATCCACCCATGAGTTGTATAGTTTACTTTCCTCACTAATTCCAGTGAGGTCCACTGATGTACTTTTTTTTTTTAAGATAGAAGTAAAAGCCTTTATTAACAAACAACATGATTATCCACAAATATGTTCCTAAAGAATTGGCATTAATTAAATTAATAAGGCCATAAGATATAATGTAAAAATGCCAGGTACCAGTAGCTACTCAGGAGGCTGAGATCTGGAGGAATTTGCTTTCAAACCATCCCAAATAGAAAAGTCTTCAAGATTCCACCTCCAATTAATCAGGAAAAGTCAGACTTGATGCGTAGCTCAAGTTGTAGAGCACCATCCATGAGTGAAAAAGATAAGTAAGAGCACAAAGCCCTGAATTCAAATTGCCACTGTTGTACTTTTTTACACTTTTCTGTGCCCTGCTTCTACTTTCCCAAAGGTAGATGTATGAATGATTTTGATATAAATATAAACAGGGACATAGGCATTGTGGTTTTGTGTTTTTCCTTGTAGAGTATCCTCTGTGGTCTCACTGTGTGTGTCTATAATCTTATATAATTGATCACATTCCAGTGTATTTTAGATCTAACTTCTGCATATCAGGGAGAACATTCACCTGGGTTGGCTTGGCTTATTTCACTTAACATGATTTGTTCTGGGTCCAATTGTTTCCCTGAAAATGACATAATATTCTTTCTAATGGTTGTGTAAAACCCCATTGTGTATAGGTACCACACTTTTTGGATCCCTCATCTATTGTAGGGCATCTGGGCTGTTTCCATATCTTGGCCATTGAATTGAAGAATACAGCAAAGGTGTCTTTATGATATCCTGGTTCGTGATGTTCAGAATGAATTCCCAGGAGCCGTATGGCTGTGTCATAGTCAAGACATGTGCTTAGCTTTTTGAGGTACATAGAGAGTGCTGTCCAAAGTGGTTGTACTAGTTTATATTCCTACCAACAATGAAATAGCATTCGTTTCCCCCTATATCCCTGCCAACACATTGTTGTTTGAATTTATAATGTTAGCACCCTTAACTGGTGTGAGATGGTACCTCAAGTAGTTGTGATTTGCATTTCCTAACGACGAGAGATAATGAGCATGTGTTTCTTTGTTCTTACCTCTTCTTCTGAGAAGTCTCTCCTTAGCTCTCTTGCCCACTTAGTGATTACTAGCTTTGGGAGGGATTAGTTTCTTTATGTCCTTGTATATTTTGGATAGTAGGTCTTTGATATACTGCTGATAAAGATTTCCTTCTGTTCTTTGGTTGATTTTCTAGTTTAGTAACTATGTCTTTAGGTTTGTTTTGATGTAGTCCCACTTGTCAATTCTCTCTCCTATCTTTTGTGCCCCTACCTACATCTATGAATTCTGGTGTTTCTCCTACTGTCTTTTGCAGTAATTCAACAGTTAGTCTTATGTGGAGGACTTTGATCTACTTGGAATTATTACTATATTAGTGCATGGTGACAGAGATACACTTTTTCTACAGATGGATGCTCAGTTTTTTCAATACCATTTTAAAAAACATTTATTTATTTTTTTATTGTAAAAATACTGTACAGAGGGGTGACAATTACATGGGCAAGATAATGAGTACATTTCTTATCAAGCATTGTTAACTCCTCCTTTGTTTCCCCTTCCCATCCCTTCCCAGCCTCCCCCTGCCCCCCCACCAAATCCTCTCTCCCTCCTCCCCACCAAAGTTGTAAAGTTCATTTTCGACATGACAACTTGTACTTCTCATTGTTGCAACGGGTCCACCTGTATCCTTATTTAAACGACTTGTTTTTCCCCTTCCCCTCCACAAATTATACCGACATCAAATACAGTGAAAGCAGGGTTTATACTGTGAGGGAGGGACATACAAAGCAACAAAGAAATGATCTTATAAATGCATTAGAAACAAATGCATGAAAGAAAAAAACATTTGAATGCATATCTTGGGGTTCATTTCCCTAACATCACCTTATCTGACCTTTTCTGCTTGACTCATACATATACTAACTATTGCAAATAAGGGAAACCGTGGGACCTATGTTTCTTTGGGCTTGGCTTACTTCACCTAATATAAATTTTGCCAAATATTTCCATTTCCTAACAAATGGGGCAATGTCATTCTTTCTGATGGAGGCATAGATTCCATTGTGTAGGGCTGGGAAGGTGGCTCAGTGGTAGAGCGCTTGCCTTGCATGCCTGAGGTCCTGGGTTCGATTCCTCAGCACCACATAGGCAAAAAGAAAAAAGCCAGAAGTGGCACTGTGGCTCAAGTGGTAGAGTGCTAGCCTTGAGCTGAAGAGCTGAGGGACAGCGCCCAGGCCCTGAGTTC
>NW_012267232.1:10453636-10477828 GCF_000151885.1 Dipodomys ordii
TATAGTCATTCTAACTGGGGTGAGGTGGTATCTTAATGTTGTTTTGATTTGCATTTCTTTTATGGCTAGGGAGGTTGAGCATTTCTTCATGTATCTATTGGCCATCCTTCTTTCTTCTTCAGAGAAGTTTCTCTTTAAGTCTTTAGCCCACTTATTTATTGGGCAGTTGTTTCTTTGAGGATTTGTTTCAACATCAATTATTAAAGAAGCTATTTTTTCCCCTTGGTATGTCTTTGGCTCCCTTACCAAATATCAGGTAACTTTAAGTACGTGGTTTTATTTTTGGGTTTTCTAATCTGTTCCATTGATCTTGTCTGTTTTTGTTTCAGCCTGGCTCTTTTTTAATTAATTAATTAATTTTTTTGGGGTCCGGTCCTGGGGCCTGAACTCTGGGCCTGGGCGCTGTCCCTCAGCTTTTCAGCTCAAGGCTAGCACTCTACCATTAGAGCCACAGCGCCACTTCTGGCTTTTTTCTTCTTACTTATGTGGTGCTGAGGAATCAAATCCAGGGCCTCATGCATGCAAGGCAAGCGCTATACCACTGAGCCATCTTCCCAGCCCAATTAATTAATTTTTTATTGTGAAAATACAGAGGGGTTACAATTACATGGGGGAAGATAATGAGTACATTTCTTATCAAGCATTGTAGCCTCCTCCTTTGTTTCTCCTTCCCATCCTATCCTCCCCCACCCCCCAAGCCTGCTGTTTTTGTTATTATAGCTCTGTAACAGAACTTGTCTTCTAGGATTGTGATATCACCCACATTACTTTCATTTTTTACCTAGACTTGCTTTGACTATTTGGGATGGTTTGTTTTTCCATTTAAAATTTTGGATTGTTTTCTCTATCTTGGTAAAGAGTGCCATTCGATTGGGATTGCACTGCATTTGTGTATAATTTTTGGTAGTATGGTCATTTTCACAATATAGAGTCTACCTATCTGTGAACATGGAAGGTCCTTCCATTTCCTGCTGTTCTCTTTGCTTTAATGATCTTTTATATCTCTGGTCAGGTTTATTTCTTGATTTTTTGAGGCTATTGCAAATGGAGTTGTTTTTCTGATTTCCCTCTCTGCTTATGCATTGTTGGTATAAAGAGAGGTAACTGATTTTTGTGGATTACTTTTTAATCCTCCTACTTTGCCAAAGTGGTTGATCAGTTCTAGGAGCTTAGGGGGTGGAGTCTTTTGGGTTCTTTAGATATAAGATCATGTCATCTGAAAGAAAGGATGGTTTAATTTATCCCTTCCTTATGTGAATCTCTTTTATGTCCTTTTTTGCCTTTTTGCTCTGGCTGGAATTTCCGGATCTATATTGAAGAGGAGTGGTGAGAGTGGACATCCTTGCCTTGTTCTGGACATCCTTGCCTTATTCCTGATTTTAGAGGAATCAGTTTTAGTTTTTCATCATTAATTATGAATTGATTGTTGGTCTGTTATAGCCTTTATTATTTTAAGGAATGTTGCTTCTATTCCTAGTGTCTACAGAGCTTTTTAACATAAATAGATGCCTTTTCTGCATCTATTGCAATGATCATATGATTCTTATCTTTGACTCTTTAATGTGGTGCCTTACATCTATTGATTCATGTATGTTAAACCAGCTTTGCATGTTTGGGAGTAAACAGACTTGCTCATAATGGATGCTTTTTTGATTAGTTGCTGGATTCTGTTGGTTTGTATTTTATTGAAGAGCTTTGAATCTGCGTTAATCAGAGAAATGAGTCTACAGTTATCCTTTTTTCTTTTTGGCTTTATAAAATGAATTTAGAATTGATCCTTCTGTTTCTATTTCATGGAAAAGTTTGAAGAGTATTTGGACCTGGATTTTTTTCTTGTTGGAGGACTTCTGATTATTTCCTCAGTCTTGTTGTGTGTTCTGTGCCTGATCTACAGGTTTATATCTTCATTGTTCATTTTAGGCAGTTTGTTTCTAGAAACTTGTCCATTTATATGAGGTTTTCTATCTTATTTGAGTATGGAGTTGAAAATAGTCCTTTATAATCATTTTGATTTCTTAGATGTTTGTGGTAATGTTTCCTTTGGCATCTCTAATTTTGAATCTTTTATCTTCTTTTGTCAGTCTAGCTAGTGGTCTTTCAAGTTTGTTGATTTTTTTTCAAAGAACCAGCCTTTTGTTTTGTTGATTGTATGTATAGTATATTCAGGCTTTATTTAATTGATTTCTGCCCTAATCTTTGCTATCTCTCTCCATCTAATAGTTTTGGGGGTTTGGCATGTTGTTGTTTTCTAGCATCTTCTGTTGCATCATGAGGTTATTTATTTGCACTGTTTCTGTTTTCTTAATGTGCGCACTTAGTGCTATGCCCTTTGCTGCTAACACTGATTTTGCAGTATCCTAGAGGTTCTAGCCACTTTAACTCTAGACCAAGTTTTCTGTGTAGAATCCTGGCAAGATTTCCTAAAACCCCATTCCTCAATGGCTGTTACTTCAAATGGATCAGGTTTTAAAGTAACTTTTAAAGGTATCTTTTCTTCTCACTATGAAATGGCAGTAGCCTCCACTACAATGCTGCCTAATTACCACTAAAACACATATTTGATTCTCATTTCACTTAAAATCTGAACATAGCACACAACATTCTCTACCATTTGGGCCAACCTACAAAGACACTTTCATGTCTTTGAATTTCACCCTTCCATCTTAACCTCACACTGTATCCAGAAAATGCCTGTTAAGGAGATATGATATTGCTATTCTTTCTGTTATGCATAAGAAATCAGCTGTGTTCCAGTACTTCTGCACATATTTGCATTACTAACTTAAGAAGATAATAGGAAGCACAAGACAGCCAACATTTAAAAAATAACTCAAGTGTGCAATTTGGTAATCAGACCCATATTCCAATGTACACCCATGAACTTCTCAATAATACAATGCCTCACCTTTCCCAAAGGAATTCTGCTGATTGACATTTTCTTTGCTTCCATAATTATTATCTTTAGCTGTTTTTCCAAGACAATATTTTGGAGGGAAAGGAGGAGGGTGATTTTTGCTGTATCTCCCAGACACAGCATATTCCACAATAACAGTGTGTTGAATGAAACAGTAATAGATACAAGAATAAATCAACAAACAAAAGGTGCAGGAAGGTTAACAATGTTACATAACCATTCAAACTGCTTTTCCCCCCTATTGGGATTTTTATCTACACAAGTTTGGAGGCATGTGTGACAGAAATTGTACATATTCAAAGTCTACAACATGATATTTTGATATATGTACAATATGAAATGATTACCACAACCAGGCTAATGAGCCCTTCTGTCATCTCACAGAATTACCTGTTTTGTAGCAAGAGTACTTTGTAGCAACAATAACTTTCCATGTAAAGTTTATTATTTTTAACTGTAATCATTACACAAAATATAAAATCTCTAGAACTTTCTCAAAATTCTAACTTTTTACTTAAAATAGCATTTGCCATTTTTCCCTAATCATCAACCCATTGTAAACATCTTCCTAACATAGGTCTTATTGTGAAATTACTTATTTCTTTCCCAATGACTAACACAAGAGACAAATAAATAACAGAAGTCACTCAATAAACACCAAGAGAATTTTTACCAGAATAGTGTTCCAGTTTTGTTCATATGCTATCTGTATTATTGTAGTGAACATACTTTCAACAGTGTCGACTAAAGAAGTTATGTCATGCACTGTAAATTCTTATATATATATATATTCTTATATATATGTAGTAAAAATACTGTACAAAGGAGTTACAGTTACATGAGTAAGGTAGTGAGTACATTTCCTATTGAGCATTGTTACCTCTTCCTTTGTTTTTCTCCTATTGTCCCCTCCCTCCCCACCTCCCCAATTCCTTCCCCACCAAGTTGTAAAGTTCATTTTCAACATAGTGTCTTGTACAATGGGTCAACCTGTATCCTTGTTTCAGCATTTTATTTTTTCCCTTCCCCTCCCCCAATTAGAAAAATGTATATACAAGGTGCAGGGCACTGGAATCAAATACAGTGACAACAGGGGTTATACCATGGGGGAAGAATATCTGAAAGAAACAAAAAATCACACGGTACATTATAAAGACATTAAAAACAATGGCAAGAAAGATAAAACCACTTGTGTCCCTATCTTAGAGTTCATTTCGCTTAGCATCATCTTATACGGTCACATGTATATAGCTTTTGAGCTTTTCTGCTTGTTCTAGACATATGCTAGTTATTATATGCACTGTAAATTCTTAATGTGACTGGAGAAAAATTCCTAGCAGATAGAATTTTTCTCTTTCACAGGCCGAAATTTTCTTAATAGAGACCCAGAAACACAACAAATCAAAGAAAGTTTGGACAAATGGAATTGCATGAAGTTGCAGAGCTTCTGCATGGCAAAGGACATAGCTAGCAAGATCAAAAGAAAGCCCACGGATTGGGAGAAGATCTTCACCAGCCATACAACACACAAGGGTCTCATATCTAAAATATACTTGGAACTCAAAAAATTAAATTCCCCAACAAAAAATCCTCAAAGAAACAACTGCCCAATAAATAAGTGGGCTAAAGACTTGAAGAGAACTTCTCTGAAGAAGAAAGAAGGATGGCCAATAGACACATGAAGAAATGCTCAACCTCCCTAGCCATAAAAGAAATGCAAATCAAAACAACATTAAGATACCACCTCACCCCAGTTAGAATGACTATAATCAAGAAATCTAATAACAACAGATGCTGGAGGGGATGTGGATAGAAGGGAACCTTACTGCATTGTTGGTGGGAGTGTAAACTTGTTCAACCACTTTGGAAAGTAGTTTCCTCAAAAGACTCCACATAGAGCTCCCCTATGACCCAGGAATCCCACTTTTGGGCATTTACCCAAATGTTTACAAACAAGACCACACTAAAGCTACCAGCACAACTATGTTTATTGCAGCATTATTTACCATAGCTAAGATATGGAACCAACCCAGATGCCCCTCAGTAGATGAATGGATCAAGAAAATGTGGTATATATACACAATGGAATTCTATGCCTCCGTCAGAAAGAATGACAGTGCCCCATTCGTTAGGAAATGGAAAGACTTGGAAAAATTATATTAAGTGAAGTAAGCCAAGCCCAAAGAAACATAGGTCCCATGGTTTCCCTTATTTGCAATATCTAGTATATGTATGAGTCAAGCAGAAAAGGTCAGATAAGGTGATGTTAGGAAAATGAACCCTAAGATATGTATTCAAATGTTTTTTTCTTTCATGCGATTGTTTCTAACGCATTTATAAGATTATTCCTTTGTTGCTTTTTTATGTCCCTCCTCCACAGTATAACCCCTGCTTTCACTGTATTTGATGTCGGTATAATTTGTGGAGGGGAAGGGGAAAAACAAGTCGTTTAAATAAGGATACAGGTGGATCAATGAGAAGTACAAATTGTCATGTGGAAAAACGAACTTTACAACTTTGGTGTGGGGGAGGGGGATTTGATGAGGGGGAGTGGGGAAAGGATGGGAAGGGATGGGAAGGGGAAACAAAGGAGGAGGCTGCAATGCTTGATAAGAAATGTACTCATTATCTTGCCCATGTAATTGTAACCCCTCTGTACAGTATTTTCATAATAAAAAATAAATAAAAAAAAGAATTTTTCTTTTTCATTAGGGTTAATAGTTAAATACCTTGTATTTTGCTATGCTATAGTGTTAATAATAGAGTTTCACTTTTTATTAAGTGACATTAAAACTGAAGAAAAAAACAAAATCAAATTTGAGAGACCTGAAAACTTAATTTAAGGCACAAATCCGCATGTTTTATTTTTATATAACTTCATTTTAGTCTTTAAGAGCTCAATTTAGTGAATTTTCCCCTCATAATTCATTAAAATATAAACAGTTTAACTGAGAGACAGTGAAATGTAATTAGAAATTGAGTTTAATTAATTTTTTTCCTAATGAATCCCTAGAGTAGATCCTGTATTTCAACAAAGGACCTTGTTTTGGCTATAGTTAGAGTTGAAAGTGATCTTTTAGTAAGTAGGTTAGAGTTGTAAGTGATCTTTTAGTAAGCAGGGAAGTATTGAAGTGTTTTAAGTTTTTGGTAACATTTTGTTGATTGGATATTGTAAGAGACATTAAAATAATGGCCTAAACAATATAAGAGAAGGTACTTTAGGGTCCCCAGTTGGATCTGTTCTATAAGATATGTTAGGAATCTAGGCATTTCTAAACTGATTACTACACTGTGCTGGCTGTTACTTTGGTTGCATGTTCTATGCAGTTTATCAAACACACCTGAGTTCAAGACTTCAGAAAGGAATATTACCTTAAGGGGCTGTTATATCATATTAGATCATTCTACTAGTTGCAAAAGCTACTGAGTAACACAGATCTCTGACTACAGGGCAGGTGGGATGGATTCAAAAGTCTCTAGTTGGGAAGCAACATGCTCATCTAATGGGGAATATTAGTACTCAAAGAACAAATAAGATAATAGAAATAATTAGTTTCTATCACAAATGATAGAAATGGATGGGCATTTAGGTTGGAGGTTGAAGCAGGAGGATTGCAAGGCCCTAAAACAAAATTGAAGCAAATCTGTAGTCTGCATTTTAGGACTGAAGAATACAAGGAAGAATGTAACCATAACTTGAATTCTATCCTGATAAAATCAACCAGAGAATGTAAATATTTTGCTCACTGTTGTATGTCTTGTCTATAGTTCATACCTTGCAATGACTCACAACATGGAAAAAAGAGTAGAAACTTAAGAAGCAACAATAAGGAAGTTTGCTAAAGCAATGTCAACAGCTACCCACAATGCTTATAAAAACAGGAACTCAAACCTCTCTGACAGCATGCCTTGAAGAGAAATGGCCTGCTCCATTGGCATTACTTATTGCTCACACAGTCATTTCCTAGTGAAATTTCATGCAGTTTCTCCATAGGAAGAGAAAATAGTTCTTGGGAAAATCAAATTCCTTCAAGTTCTCTAACAGGCTTCCATGGGCCTACTTACCACTGACTTCAGATCAACCAGATGTCCCTGTTTGTTTGTCCACATTCTTGATAATGTATTGATTAAAGCACATCTCCTGACATTTCATGTGTGGATCACCTTTACACATTAGAAGATGTCAGAGTCATTTATATTAGAAATCCTATTACTCACTGAGATTAATTAACAGGGTAATATTCAGAAAGCTAGCAGTACAACTTCTTCTGATGCTAGTTGCAATTTCAGTCCCCTGCAGGGACAACACTGAATGAAATTTTACAAGTCCTTTCAGAAATAAAATAACTCTCTGTGAGAAGTAGATGTGTACTGAGCCAGTCCTGTTAAATGCTTAAAAATTGCTTGCTAAGCTCCCTTGTTTGCATGTGCTAGAACCTGGTAAGCTTTGCTCTAATTAAGAGTATATAATCAATATAAGAGTGAGAGTAACTTCCCACCAAGAACTATATAAAACTCTGTTGGATAATTTCTTTGGTTTTCTGAAACCCTTGGAATGTAGGTGGTATATTTAGTTTAATTAGACAGAGTAAAATTATTAATATTATCTTCTTTTACTTTGCAAAATTATCTCTGAATGAAAAAGTATATGTTCAGCTACTGTGAATTTAAGTTATAGTTAGTTCTCTATTCCATTCCATTTCTTTTCTTTTTTTCTTTTTGGGTCTGAGACCTGGACTCAAACTTGGTATGTGCTATTGACACTCTGTCCCCAATTCTATATTTTAAAAAGCACATGTTCTTACATAAACCCAATAATAATTTCTTGTAACCATAGTAGGCTTAGCCTTTGAGATAAGGAATATGGAATGTGAGTGATGGGAAGTGCTACTTCCTTCCTCCAAATCTGAAGGACAGGGCTCAAAATTATTGTGGTAAACTAATGGCATCTAGAATTTATAGTTTTTGTAAGACATCAGAAATTAGTTGCTCAAACCCATGTCTCAGACATGCCTTTTAGTAGAACTTTGTCATTAGTTAACTCCCCTGAAGGCTCAAAAACAGATTTCTAGCCAATGCCTAATATCTACATTTCCATTCAATGCCTGTATTGATATGAATAGAATTTGGAGAACTGGAGACTTGGAATAGTGCCCCTGTTACTTGAGTGTCTCTGGTACCTGACAACCAATAAATCTTTACTCAGTCAAAAGATCCCTTTATTATCTGTGCTTATGCATCCAAAAGACTTACCTTTTAAGCTATACTATATCACAAATTGTGAAAGAGTTAGATATTACATTATTTATAGGTTAGCACATTAGCATGCCATTGTGTCATGGATACTGACTAAAGGAGAGTCTTGATAAAACAAACTCAAGAATTTGTGGTAATATAGGAACCAACAGGATATATAGATTTATTCTTATAGGGAGTGTGAAGGCTGAGCAGGTCTATAATCTTCCACCTCTAACCTAGATGCCCAAAAAGCTGTGATGCAGTTTTAGCACCTTTTCCAAAGTCTGAAAACCAGAGAAGCTGATGGCATAGGGTCCACCCCAACTCTGAAGGCCTGAGAACCAAGAGTACCCACATTCAAGCACTGGAAGAGATGGATGCTCCAATTCAAAAAGACAAAGTAAATTTATTTACCCTTTCCCCACCTTTTCATTCTGTTCACGTCCTCAATGTACTAGAACATTTCCATCCATATAGGCAAGCTTTACTTAGTCTATTGACTCAAATTTGAACCACTTCCTTAAACATTTCACAGAAATACCCAGAAATAAGTTTTACTAACTACTTGAGTGTCCTAGTCAAATTGACAAATAAAATTGTCATGCCATTATGCTAAAGAATATAAAATAAGACTTGGAAGAGATTGGAGTGGATATATAATCTACTGCTTAATCATCAGGTCAGGCAGCTAGAAACCTAAAGCAAATTAGACATTATTCTCTAGCTCTGCATGAAGAGGCAATTTTATAGATTTACATAGTACCACATTCTGTGTTTTTGTGTCTCTGAGAAAATGTTTCTGAATACATAATTTGTATTTTCCAATTTGGAGTTCAACTACTAGAGGTTAGGCCAAATGTCCTTTAGAAGTATACAGACTCTTTAGTACCTTTATATTAATCAAGATAGTATAGTGTGTGATTTGTCAACAAATAACCCTAAGTCTTCATGGCTTGAAATAAAAAAATAAGCACACGTGTTTCTCACTCACACTAGTGACTTTTGAGAACTTACCATTTCTTATAATTGGTTTATTGGAGGAGCAGAGGGAGTCTCAGCTGGCAGAGTGGTTGAAAGACTTGTGAGGTCACAACTGGCCACTAGCCAGTTCTGCTGACGTACTTGGTCCTCTTAGAGAGCAGGTTAGGTACTGGGAGAATCTTGGTTTGCCTTCCAATATGTTGGCTTTTAAAAAATATTGTACTTTTATTATCAAGATGATGTACAGAGGGGTTACAGTTACTTATGTAAGGTAGCGAGTACATTGTTTGTTGCACTTGTTACCCCTCACTTATTTTTTTCCCACTTTCCCTCCCTCCATCCCCACCCACGTTGTACAGTTCATTTCCAACATATTGTCTTGTGAGTATTGTTGTTGCATTGGTTCGTCCTTTGTCCTTTATCTTATCATTTTGTCATTCCCCTTCCCTTCCCTAATTCAGATAAATATATATATATATATATATATATATATATATATATATACTATCTAGGGTACCAAAATCAAACACAGTGACAAGAGGAGATAAAACCTAGGAAAAAAACACAAAAGGAAAAAGAAATCACATAGTACATTAGAAACAACAACAGCAAAGAAAAATCTCTTGTTTCCATATGTTAGAATTCATTTCGCTTAGCATCATCTTATGTGGTCTTATGTACATAGCTATTCTACTCATCTGCTAGGTCTATCCTAGGCATATACTATGTTGGCTTTTTATGCTTTGGATTTGGAAGGAAGTTTTAAGACTCCTACAGACCCCTGGGGCCTATTTGTTGATTTACTCTATTTTTTTTTGTATTTACAAAGGGAAAGTCTAATCAGGTATCTGAGAAGGTGGCTGCAAGATTTTTTGGAAACAATTCTGGATGCTCCCACTAACATGCCAACCATGCTGGTTCTCTTTGAGTTGAGCACGTGATTACTGAGAGATAACAGAGTCCAGGAAGTAATGGCAAAACACAGACCATCTCACTCTTAAAGAACTTACTTTGAACCTACCCTCTCTCTGTGGAGACCATAGCTAACCATGCTAAAACATGGGTTTGAGGAAATAAGCTAGGACCAAAATCAAGCTGAACTATTATTTTATTTTCCCCAACAGGATGATTCAGCCAACTTCATGCTCATGAGCCCAGAATGCAACCTCTGTGGTCCTGGTTCCTGAGCACCTTTCATTACCTTGAAACTTCTATGATGAATTCTCTCAGCTGAGGTTTTTGTTTGGTGTGTGTGTGTGTGTGTGTGTGTGTGTGTGTGTGTGTATTCACACTAGAGCTTGAATTTAGGGTGCACACTCTCTCAGCGTATTTGCTCTATCCTTTGAGTCCTATTTCTAATTCCAGCTTTTTGCTCCTTAATTGGAGATAAGAATCTCAGGGATTTGTATCTTTGGACTGGCTTTGAACAGTGATCCTCAGATCGTAGGATTATAGGTATGAGTCACTGTCACCAGGTTTTGTTTTGTTTTTGTTTTTGCCAGTTCTGGGGCTTGAACTCAGGGCCTGGGCTCTATCTCTGAGCTTCTTTTTGCTCAAGGCTAGCACTCTACCTTGAGCCATGGCTCTACTTCTGGCTTTTTCTGTGTATGTTGTACTGAGAAATCGAACCCAGGGCTTCATGCATGCTAGGCGAGCACTCTACCACTAAGTTTGTTCCCAACCTCAGCTGAGTTTTTGATGTGACAACACCTGAGATGTCAGTCTTTTGAGGCCTCTCTGAATTCCTCTGATTGTCTTAAATGATTGCTTCTGACACTTTCCTAAATTAGGGGGAAGAAAAATGGAATTGTTATTTAGCTTATATTTTAAAGAGAGAAGAAACTGTAACCATAATGATAACTATATATGTATATAACTATATATAGTTATATAATGATATATATGTATATGTACATGTGTATGTCTATGTACACATACATATGTATAAGTATATTGCTACATGTATATGTTATATTCATTTCATATATGCTAAATTTATTTTATATATATATAATTCATCTTTATTGTTAGATGATTATAGCATTGTCTAATAAAACTGTAATTGGGTATTTTCCAGGTGAGTGAAAAGTTGACATAGCAAGATAACTGGGCTCATGGTTTGGAAATTGCTATCATCACATAAGAGAATATATTAAAAATATATTCTTAAAACCCTAGCCATATTTCCTCATAGACTTGTTGAAAGCTTAAGTACGTAGGCATGAACCTTTCTGTTCTATCCAGTTGTATTATTTTTGGCTGTAAACCTACAGGAAGGCCAGCTTGTGGTTACAAAGATTATGGTATTATGACTCAGTTTGTGGTAGTTTGTGATGGTAGCAAATAGAAAATTCATAAAGTCTGTCACTCTGCATGTGTGTTACTGAATCTTCTGCCTTCTGCTCCAGCCCCTCTCTGCTCAGAAACTTTCTTAAAGGTCGCAGTGATCTGTGCATCAGACAGAATATACAGTGATTTCTTTATAAAGGTGTAAATATGATCTTTACTATCTCTAGGGTAGGCTTTTGTTTGCAGAAAAAAACAGAGTATCTATGAACTTTGATATTTAAAATGACTGGTCAATTTACTAAAATGAAAACACTAGGTAAAGTTCAAGGTGTGCCCACACTCCAGTACCACAAAAAAGTAAAACAAAAACAATAACAGAACAGTAGTGCTTCTTTTATTTTCAAGTTCAACTTATGCATTATTTATAAGATCATCAAATCTGAGCTATTACTTTTCTAAGGGCCTTTGAATTGTATTTTTTTTTTTTTTTGGTCCGGTCATGGGGCCTGAACTCTGGGTCTGGCTCTGTCCCTCAGCTCTTCAGCTCAAGCTAGCGCTCTACCACTTGAGCCACAGTGCCACTTCCGGCTTTTTTCATTTTGCTTAGGTGGTGCTGAGGAATGGAACCCAGGGCCTCAGGCATGCAAGGCAAGCGCTCTACCACTGAGCCTCCTTCCCAGCCCCTTTGAATTGTTTACTTGAGAACATTTACAAATTGAGTTACTGACTTTAATTTATGTATTTTGATGAAAATTTATAAATTTCATTTTGCAAATGAAATCGTTTCAGGCTCTTTATTTTTTTTTTACTTTTTATTTTTATTTTTTGCTGGTCCTGGGGTTTGAACTCAGGGCCTGGGCACTATGCCTGAGCCTCTTTGTGCTCAAATCTAGCACAGTGCTACTTTTGGCTTTTTTTCTAAATGGTTTATTGGGCATGAAAGTTTCATGGACTTTTCTGCCCTGGCTAGTTTTGAACCTTGATTCTCAGATCTCAGCCTCCTGACTAGCTAGATTACTGGCATAAGCCGCCAGTGCCCCACCAGATTCTTTATTTTTTTAAAGTTTAAAATGTAGCAAACACTCATATTCATGTAATAAAAGCTTAAAATATAGCAGACACTCATATTCATGTAATTAAATTTAATTTCTCTTAAGAGTAAGATGCCAACTAAAATTGCTAATCAATTCAGTCATATATTTTAAATTGGGATTATAAGTCTAAGAGTTTGTTTGACTAGGCTAAATGTTCTTAAGGAGACATGTATGTAAAATGTACAAACAAATTAGCATAAAGGTTTTGATTGTTTTCAATATTTCTGCTATTTTTAATCTTCCTGGAGCTGAAAAATGTTTCCTCACTTAGAAGATACCTATGTTTTTGTTTTTTTTTTTTACATTTTTTAAATTGTGAAAATACCATACAGAGGGGTTACAATTACATGGGCAAGGTAATGAGTACATTTCTTTTTTGTTTTGGGTCCATCGTGGGGCCTGAACTCTGGGCCTGGGCGCTGTCCCTCAGCTCTTCAGCTCAAGGCTAGGGCTCTACCACTTGAGCCACAACACCACTTCCGGCTTTTTTTCTTTTTGCTTATGTGGTGCTGAGGAATTGGACCCAGGGCCTTATGCATGAAAGGGAAGCGCTCTACCACTGAGCCACCTTCCCAGCCCAATGAGTACATTTCTTAACAAGCATTGTTGCCTTCACCTTTGTTTCCCCTTCCATCTCTTCCCATCCCCTCCCCCATCCGCGCATCTCCCCGCCCCCACCGCCCCAAAGTTGTAAAGTTTGTTATAACCCCTGTTTTCACTGTATTTGAGGATGGTATACTTTGTGGAGGGGAAGGGAAAAAAACAAATTGTTTAAATAGGGATACAGGCGGACCCATTGCAACAATGATACCTATGTTTTTGAAACCCTTTTGAAAGATTACCTCCCAACTGGTTGAAATTGCCTAACAAAAAGACAGCTTGGTTAAGCTACAAACTAGAATTTTGCTGTGGATGCTGATGGGATAGATGACTGCAATTTATAGGCCAAAAAAAGAAGTGTTAGAGCAATCAGGTCTTTCCTATACTTAGAGATGTAAATCTACAAAGTCTAGTTTCCTTTTTATTCTTTGTTCTCCATTGGTATGTCACTCACAAAACCCTTTGTGGTTATCATCTTCCCATCAGGCTATTTTTCACAAACTGGATTTTCTATGGAAACTCACTTGTATAATTATTCTACTAGGCAATTTTCTCTTTTAAACCTCTGTGCAATACTTTTTCTTCTGTCTGCCTCTAGGAGATACTCACCTGGGTGTGTGCAGTAAGGTCTCCCAAAAATCCTATAGTAAGGACATTTGTTTGTCTTGATTTAGCTACCATTTCTAAAATTAAACAAGAACCATTTTCCCTCCTTATATCACTTATTAGCACCCACTGGACTATTCGTTTGAGAAATGTTGAGTTGAACCTGTCTGCTCCTTTTAATTCTCATTTCTCTTATCTTAGCTCAGGCCCTTATTATCTCTGTCTAGATCAGTCTATTCATCCTCCTAAATGGAATATGCTTTTCTTTCTCATATTCAATGTGTTCTTTAGATGCTGCTAGGGGTGATTTTTTGAATAATATATTTCTGAATATACCCTGGAGGAGAAGGAGCATTGAATTAGAAATTTGGAGACTTATTCATTTCTTGTTTTGCCTCTGTTTTTACAATGGAAAATACATCAGATTTTTTCTATGGCTTTACAGTTCTTTTCAACTGTACTTTTTAAAAATTTGACTTTATTTTCAAGGTGATGTACAGAGGAGTTACAGTTACATCTATAGGATAGTGAGTACATTTGTTCTTGAACTTGTTACCCTCTCCCTCATTTTTCTCCCACTTTCCCTCCTGCTAATGGCCAACAGATACATGAAGAACTGCTTAACATCTCTGGCCATAAAAGAAATGCGAATCAAAACAACAATGAGATTCCACCTGCTCCCAGTTTGAATGGTCATTACCAAGAAATCTAATAACAACAGATGCTGGAGGGGATATGGCCAAAAGGGAATGTTACTGCACTGTTGGTAGGAGTGTAAACTTGTTCAACCACTCCGGAAAGCACTGTGGAGGTCCCTCAATAGACTAACAGAACTTCCCTATGACCCAGCAATCTCACTTCTGGGACTTTACCCAAATGATCACAAACAAGGCCATACTAAAGCTACCAGCACAATCATGTTTGTTGCAGCATTATTTAACATAGCTAAGATATGGAATCAACTGTACTTTTTTAAGGTACAAATTCCTTCTTTTGCCTCCCATGAAATTTCCCTGACCTATCATTTTCTAACTGAATTTCCTATTTTTTTTCCTTTGAAATGTATACTTCAAAGAAACATAGTGCTTCTTACTATTCCCTGTATACTTCATGCTATTGAAATGCTTTCTTTTATATTTTTCTTTTTTCTCTTTTTTGGGGTTAGTCCTGGGGCTTGAATTTAGGATCTGGGAGTTTTGTGCTCAAGGCTAGTGCTCTTCCACTTGAACCACAGACCCACTTCTAGCTACTTTTTGGAGATTAAGGACTCATGTACTTTCTTGCCTGGGCTGGCTTTGAACCATGGTCCTCAGATGTCAGCCTCCTGAGCAGCTTCATGTTAAGTGACATAAGTCAAGCTCAGAGAGGCAAATGGCACATTTACTCTCTGATATGCAGAAATTATATGATATGATAATATTATGATATGATAAATTATATAGGATTCTAGATGCAGAGACCATAGAAAGACCAGAAGAGGATATTTTTAGGTGAGAAACACAAAGGCTCAATGCCTAAGTGCTTTTTCATATTTATATAAAATAATATACATACTGAAATGAACTCCAAGATATGGAAACAAGAGACCTCTTTTTTTCTTCCCTTTTTTAGTCTTTTTTTTAGAGCTTTTAATGATTCTGTTTTCTTTACCTTATGTATGGTGTATTCAACTGTGCATCTTCAGAAGGGTTGGGGGAGGGTACAGAACTCAAGGGAAAAAGGGTGAAAAAGTACAGCAGTGGAACTCACTGGTCATGATGAAAGTGAGCTATAGAACTCCTGGGTAGAGATGGGAGGGAGGGACTGGGAGAAGTGAGGGAACAGAAAACTCTACCGAAGGAAATGTACTCATTACCTGATTCATGTAATTGTAATCCTGGTGCATGTCACCTCTACAATAACAATAAAGTAGATTAATAAAAAAATGACAGGTTTGAGCCCCCAGTGCCCAGCTGAACTGCTTTTCTTCTTACTTCATCTTTCTTATGGCTTAGCTTAGAGGTCTTTTGTTTCATTTAAAACTAATAGTCAACTTTAAAGAACATCCCAATTATTCTTTCTTTCAGGACAAGTTCAACTTCTATCACCAGTTTGGCTTTCTCCCAAAGCTGACTCTGGCTTTTTGAGACTGGGTTTCACTATGTTGCTCATACTGGCCTTAACTAGTAATCCTCATGTCAGAGCCTCCCAGGTACATTACATGAGTATGCCACCATATCTGGATTCCAAGTTTGATCTTTAAAGCTCTTCATACCTCTATTCAAGCTGTTATCATTCTGCCTTGATATATGTATATATGTATATATATATATGCACACACATATGCATTTGACGTATAAATGCCTTATTCACTTATTAAATTATGAGTGAAGTAAGTGGCTGTTATTTACAGAGTCCAAAGTTAAAAACTTTAAGCCAGATACTGCTAAAACACACACACACACACACACACACACACACACACACACAAACACACACACTTTCTTCCTAGGGAATATATTACTGGTAATTGAGGAAGGTTGGTGCTAAGTTTATAATGTTTAATTGAAAAATAAATTTTATCTATTAGAAATGTACTGGAATAAAATAGAAAGCTGTAATGAAAATACTGATTTTTCATTTGGGAATAAGATATCATATAAAAAGGATATCAAAGAAACGTGCTTTGGCTCTATATTAACCATACAATGAAGTTTAATTGTCAAGTATACATACAAACACAAGCTTGAGAAACAATGACCAAAATGAACTGTTAGGAATTAAGCATTTGCACAAATCTTTTTGTAGAAGTTTATAGCTCTTTAAGTTTCTCCTAGAACTCTTTCTTGAATATAGCAAAATAAGTAAATAAAAGACCTTGTATTGACAAGATGAACACTCTTTCAACTTGGCTGTTTCATTACCTCGGAATCAGTCTTTGTTTGAGAGTCCTTCATTTGAACTTCACTTAATATTAATAGCTGTTCTTTAGACATTACATTCCAAGTTCCATTGTACTCAAATTAATCTGGAATAATTATAATTCAGTGCATGGGTTCTACATGTTGCTTTTGTAACCAAACAAAAAAATTCAAGCTGTACTTCGTCATGTTTCTTGTATTTTATACACAGGTATTTATATTAGAGAAATAAAATCCTGCCACCTTAAATTTCTCCTTACAGATTAAACATGATTTTTTCCCCAAGAACTTTGGAATAGCTTTGTGAGAGGATGGCTGTTGTGATTAGAGAAGGGAACAGTGTCCTGCCTGCCATTTGAATAAGGATTTAGTGAAGTCTGTAATGCTGAGCTAGTCAGAGAAGAAGCTTGAAATATACATCAAAGGGAATTTAATCTAGGCAAGGCTAAAAATAAAAAAAGTCTATTTCATGGAGACATGTTAGTAAAAAAATTTAGAGTGTGAAAAAGAGACTTATCATTTAGAAAAAAAACAATCTGAGAAGAGAGAACACAATATTAGCAAATGGCAAATGCCATCATAATTCTATGTGCCTGGTGTTCCCAATGAAGTATGTGCTAATTTATTATATTATTTCATTTAGCTTTGTTTGAATCATTCAGCACTAAATGATGACTAAAGCTTTGGAATTCATTTTAAAAATTTTATTCTATTGTAAAGATGCTGTACAGAGGGGTTACAGTTACACGAGTAAGGCAATGAGTACATTACTTGTGGAGCATTGTTATCCCTTCCCTTGTTGTTCTCCTACTATCCCTTTCCTCCTCCACCTCCCTCACTCCTCCCCTCCCCCCTGGAGTTGTAAAGTTCATTTGCAATATACTGTTTTGTGGGTATCATTGTTGCAATGGGTCATCCTATGTCCTTGTTTCAGGGTTTTTATTTATTTTATTTTTATTGTGAGAACACCGTACAGAGGAGCTACAATTACATGGGCAAGATAATGAGTACATTTCTTATCAAGCATTGTTGCCTCCTCCTTGTTTCCTCTTCCCATCCCTGCCCATACTCCTCCCCTCCCCCCAACCGATTCTCCCCCACCTCCCACCAAAGTTGTTAAGTTCGTTTTTGGACATAACGACTTGTACATCTCATTGTTGCACTGGGTCCACCTGTATTCCTGGTTAAATGATTTGTTTTTTGCCCTTCCCCTCCATAAATTATACCAACATCAAATACAGTGAAAGCAGGGGTTATACCGTGGGGGAAGGACATACAAAGCAACATAGAAATCATCTTATAAATATGATAGAGGGCTGGGAAGGTGGCTCAGTGGTAGAGCATTCGCCTTGCATGCATGAGGCCCTGGGTTCGATTCCTCAGCACCACATAAGCAAAAAGAAAAAAGCCAGAAGTGGCACTGTGGCTCAAGTGGTAGAGTGCTAGCCTTGAGCTGAAGAGCTGAGGGACAGTGTCCAGGCCCAGAGTTCAGGCCCCATGATCAGACCCCCCCCCCAATATGATAGAAACAATTGAATGAAAGGAAAAAAAAACAAAAAGACATTTGAATACTTACCTTCGGGTTCTTTCCCCTAACATCACCTTATCTGACCTTTTTTCCAAGTCTTTCCATTTCCTAACAAATGTTTCAGGGTTTTGTTATTCCCCTTCACCTCTCAAAGTAAGACAAATGTAAATACAAGATGCAGGGTACCAAAATCAAGTACAGTGACAACAGGGGGAAGAACATGTGGAATTTAATTTTTTTTAAGAATGAACAACTGTGATCATGATATTGATGTCATTAGCATATCTACTGATCTTATGGGGACCTTCTCTGATCATGGTGCTGGTATTTCTATGATGCAGGAGTATCTGTATTATATGCAGAATTGTGCATTTAAATCATACAGTTTGCTTTGTTGAGTTATGGTTATACTATAGACTGACTGTGTGCTCTCCAAAGTTGGCAAATTGAAACCTCTTCTTCTGTGTTATGGTATTTGGAGGTGGGACTTTCAGTAGTAGATAATAAGTGGGATCCTCATGAATGTGTTCTTATAGAAGAGTCCCCGAAGAGCTACCTCAACTCCACCCTCCCACCCCCATGTGAGGACACAATGAGATGATTGCTGTCTATGAATCAGGAAAAGAGCTCTCAACAGATGTCCAACCTGCCAGTGTCATGTATTCCTCAGCTCTACATCTGTGAAGAATAAATGTGTATTCCTTGAACTGCCTATTCTATGATATTTTTATTATAGAAGGCCTCATGCACCAGGACCCTTACTGTATTTTTTAGTTTTTTTTTTGTTTTGTTTTCCTACTATTCAGAACCATTAGTTCTACTCTCTCAAATCTTTGGGTAGGCAGAATAAGTCTGTATTTATTATTAATTTGTATCTGGCTACAAACAATGTTAGAGTTTCAGGTATGTCACTTGTCACTAAGAAAAATGTGGGTGGCTAAGAGAAAACCTATTTCTTGTTTTGGGAAAAAAAAACAACTCAAAATGCAAGTCCTTGTTGGTAGCTCAGGAGCTTCATTTTTATATATAAAATAGCAACATATGATTTTTTATGAAGGGTATTTTAAATCATAACCTGTAGAGTAAGATAACTGAACAGAGCAGACATAATTTATTCAAGTGATTTCTTTCTTGCTATTGTTTCTAAAGCATTATAAGGTACCATGTGATTTATTTGTTGCTTTGTATGTTACTCCCCCATGTTATGACCCCTGTTTTCACTGTATCTGATGTTGGTATAATTTGGGGAGGGGAAGGGAAAAAACAAATTGTTTAAACAGGGATACAGGTGGGCCCATTACCACAATGAGACGTACAAGACACTATGTTGAAAATGAACTTTCCAATTTAGGTGAGGGTAGGGGGTAGGGGAAGGTGAGGGGGGAGGGGGAGCATAGTTGAGGAGGTGGAGGGAAGGGATGGGAAGGGGAAAACAAAGGAGGAGGCAACAATGCTTGATAAGAAATGTACTCATCACTTGCTCACGTAACTGTAACCCCTCTGTACAGTATACACAATAAAAAACTTATTGTTTAAAAAAGATTTTTCTAAGGAAGAACCATATTTTGATCATTCAGATGCATACCTAATAGTTTAACAATGGGAGATAGTTTTTTGGTTGGTCATGGGGCCTGGATGCTGTCCCTCAGCTCTTCAGCTCAAGGCTAGTGCTCTACCATTTGTGCCACTTCCAGCTTTTTCTGTTTATGTGATGCCGAGGAATTGAACCCAGGGCCTCCTACATGCAAGGCAAGCACTCTATCACTAAGCCACCTTCCCAGCCCCCAAAATGGGAGATTTTTTTTTAGCAAGATAAAGAAATGACAAATTTTGTTAGTCCTTCTTTGTTTAAGCAATTGCTCACTAGCAAGTTGTCCAAGTGATCTTCAGCAAGTAGTTATGTTGTACAGTTTTAGAAAGCTTTCCTCTGGAGGACATTTAATGAAATTTGTATATTTTTCTCAAAAAGAGTAGAGATTTCTGATGTTGAAAAAACATTCTTAACTGAAGCATAATCTGACAAAAGAAAGATGTGTTTTATTTCAGTTCCACCTGAATTTGGGGTTGGAATCTAAGATACTACCCTATACTTTCGTTTAAAATTCTTGAGATGTTTGATTTGCAAATGAAGTGACTATTATACAAAGGCTAAGCGTATTCCTTGTGAAATACATGACATACAACTTAGAATTAATTTTGGCAAAAATAAAAGATGTTAATATAACAAATATTCTGGTATCAGGGCTAAACATCTTTACCATTATGTAAGCACCTGTTATCTATAATATAATGGAAATTGATATTCTTGATTATGCTGACAAGACATTCCAAGATATGAAGAAGGTGCTGAATTAATAAAAGTTAAATTAGCTTTGATGCAGGTTTGGAGCTGGTATATTTGTTTCTGTTCTGTTTGACAACTGAT
The DNA here is from genome assembly GCF_000151885.1 of Dipodomys ordii. NCBI lineage: Eukaryota > Metazoa > Chordata > Mammalia > Rodentia > Heteromyidae > Dipodomys > Dipodomys ordii. The sequence continues at coordinate 10,474,212 of NW_012267232.1, forward strand.
TATTCATGTGTGATGTGTGAAGTGAGTTTCAATTTCCCAGAACTGAGACTGAAAGTTATGAACAGGTTGAGTTCACAAAAATATATTTGTATATCAATTTGTTTGGAACAGAAGAAATTTGTTTCTATGAACACAATGCTATTGTGTTTATACAGAACACTTACTGTATATCTTTTGTATATCTGTTACATGCCAGGGAGAATAAGGATAAAAGATGACATACTTTTCCAATGTTATGGGAATGAGAGACAAGTGCTGGTGCATGATTGTCCTTTCAGGCACTATCCATGGATATACAAATCACAAATATTTCTAAGGACCACGGAAGGCTTTCTTTTGAGGGACATTAAGCAGTTTTAAAGAATAAATGAAACAACACATTGGTTAGCCTGGGAAGAAGAGGGTGACCCAGAAACAGGGGATAACTATGTTAGTTCTAGGTCACATAAAACAATAAGATATTCTATCAGTGGTTTGATGTAGCCTAAGCATTTAACTCATGGACAAAGGAAGGTAGAAAATCCAACATGATGTTAGAAAGCTATGTATAATTTTTGACATACCATTAACAGAAGAATGAATTCATTCTGTTTTGAAAAGACTTGCTTCAGTAGCTCTGGAGGGTCAAACCAAACGGTCCTACCAGATACAGGAAAGCCAGTTAATAGGCAAACACATGTGTACAGAAGTGAAGTGATGAGATCAGAACTGTTAAAAGTCATATATTATTGTAAAATCACCCTCTTCAGAAAGGCATCTGCCTTTTGGCTTCTGTGTGTATCTCATGCTCTACAGAAGATTTAGAGCTATCTCTGAACTTCTTGGAAAACAGATGTCATTACTGCTTTCCATTTCTGTAGTGCTTCATTATCTCTTCTAGTCCTGGTGGTTCATGTCCTATGTCTTTCCTTTAGCCAACACAAAACTCAAAACCCAAACCAAATAAAAACAAATCGGTGGAAGTTTAGGAGAAATAAATTCCTGAGGTTATTTGGGGTGGAATTGAGAAGATCTTTTGGAACTCATATCATATTTCTCCTAGTCTCTGCTGTGATCATTTGGCTGTAACACATCCATGAGATTTATTTCCTGTTTGTTTGGGAAATGACAGCTAGAAAAGAGTTCAGGATAATTTTAGTTTCCAGATCAAACAGTGAGAGTGTCACTCATTTTTATAAGAATCACAGATGGGACGATACAATATAAGGACAAGATGACAAGTTCAATTGTGAATCCTTGGGAAATCCTGGGAGACATGCCCGTGGGCAGGTTTATAGTAATAGAGTTCAGAGGGTTATGTGGCTGGTAGGATAGACTAGGAAGTCATTGCTATCTAGGACATTATTGACAACATGTCAAATCAACTGAAAAGACTGATAAAAGAATGGAAAAATATGAATGAAGAGAATACAAGCCATCAGATTTAAGAGGATTTAAGATTTAAGAGGACAACTTGAGGAAGAGGCTTTATAAAGTGAATTCCATAGTTTATGTTATGTTATTTTATTGTAAAGGTGATGTACAGAGGGGTTAAAGTACACAAGAAAAATAATGAGCATGTTGTTTGTTCAACAGTGTTACCCCTCCCTCATTTTCTCCTGCTTTCCCTCCCCCACATACTTCCCTCCCTACAAGTTGTAAAGTTCATTGCCAACATAGTGTCTTGTGAGCATCACTGCTGGCATTGGTTCACCCCTGAATTCCATTGTTGAAACCAAAGGAATAATTAACCAACCCTTCACACAATATTTGAAACATGTTACCTTGAGATGAAGGAATGGAATTCCTTCCTCAAATACAACAGCATCTTCTCTCCTTAAAAGACTGCATGTGCCAAATATGGTGCTGACTGTGACCTCATTATGATCCATAAATTGTGAAACAGAATTAAGATGTAATAAAACAAAGCTAGGAATGGAATGCAATCAATATATGTCTTTTCAAGGACTGTGTTTGTTTTAAGAACAATTTTACCTAATAAAATCAAAACCATTTGAACAAAAGTTTAGCTAAATATGCCGAAGAGAAACTGCCAAAGTTCAGAGAATTCTACCGAATAAATTCTCTCCTTGTTAAAATGTGTTGTTCTAACAATCACAGGATGGCTTGTGATATTCTGAAGTCAGCAATTCTCAAGAAGCCTTGCCGTTCTGAAAAGGAGATTTCTTCCTGTCAACGGCTGCAGAATACAGTCATACATAACAAAAAGAAACCAAAGATAACAAGGTTTTCCTGGAGGGAATTGCTTGAAAATTGTTTAGTCCTTTGCTATTTGGTAAAAATCCTTTCCTGGGGTAAACACATTTGCATGGCTGTACTTGCTGAAGAAAATTGACCTTTTACCTGAACCAGAAAGTATCATTCTGACTTTAGTGACTGTCATTGTTCTGCTGGCTCTAACCTTGGGCTTTCTAACATTTCTTGGTTTAAGGTATCTCTCACATGAGGCTAATTTTAATTGGGGGGAAAATCTGTACATTTTTGTAAAACCAGTATAATAAGGCTTTTTTTAAACCCATATATTTCAATACATATGCTTAAAGTTTGCAGTCTGTTGGATATTCAGAAACTGTTAAATTATTTCCACAGAAAACTAGTCATTTAATAGATAAGCTTTCTTAAATTGCTCATCAGATCACTAGCTTTTTGTCAAAAATTATTTTTTTAAATCACCACCTCGCAGGACTGGTTTGTGCTTGAATCTTGCTCCATATAGTTGAATGGTAGGATTCAGTACTTTGTACCACATTGCTTGGCATACAATATTCTCTTTTGCCAGCTGACATTCTTATGAGATATGGCCAGCTTAGGTGACACAGTGTCCTGCTCTGCTGATGTTACACAAAACTTCGAGATTTCAAACATAGCATTAGCACATAAATAAATGTCGTTTTTTCATAGACAGCACAAAGTGACACAACAAAATGTCACATCTGGTGTTAGTTGTCAGCTTATCTATCAATTTGTTCTTTTATTGTGACATGAGCTTCTCTGGTGCCATCGGCATTGGTTAGATGATAAAGGAGTTAAAAATTTTTGTGCAATATAGATTTGTGTTTCACAAGTATTCATGAATTGTTGGGTGCCAGTGGCTCAAGCCTGTCATCCTAGCTACTCAGGAAGCTGAGATCTCAGATTATGGTTCAAAGCCAGCCCAGCAGAAAAGTCTGAGACTTTTATCTCTAATTAACCACCAAAAAGCCAGAAGTGGAGATGTGACCCAAGTGGTAGATTGCTGGCTGTGAGCACAATCACAGTCTCTGAGTTCAGTCCCAGGACTGGCACATACACAAAGAAGTATTCAAAATCAATTGTTTTGCCCTCAGGACACATTTTCCTATTGAATACTTATATTGTAAATGATAGTGACATAGCCTATTTAATCCATAACATAGATGAAGGTTCAAACTTTAAATAAAATACATGACAACACTGTGGCTTTTTTTTTTAAATTTTATTTTATTTTATTTGTGAACATACTGTGCAGAGGGGTTACAATTGCATGGGCAGGATAATACGTACATTTCTTACCAAGCATTGCAGCCTCCTCCTTTGTTTACCCTTCCCATCCCTTCCCAGCCTCCCCCCTCCCCCCATCCCAATCCTTCTCCTTCCCC
>NW_012267232.1:10488333-10526824 GCF_000151885.1 Dipodomys ordii
CAGGATGAAGCTGTCTGCTCCTTGTCGGTTCTTGCTGGTGTTGAGTAGAATCCGCTCGCCCGCTGCGTCTGGCTCCTTCGCGGGACTCTCAGTGCTCAGGTATTGCCCGCTGCGGTCTCCACTGCGACCCTGCTGCCGCCGATAGCCCGGCTGTGGTCTCCACCGCGACCCTGCCGCCGCCGCCGCCGCCGCCACCGCTGCCGGCGGCTGGCTGGTGCTCAGATGTGTATTCTTGCCTTGGCTTTCTCTCACTTGTCTAACTCTCTGTCCTGTGATGGCACACTTGGTGTGTTTCTCTGGCTTAGGACTGTTCACTGGAACTCTAAAACTGCTTTCTATGCGAGAGCTCATTCAGATTCCAGCTTCTCCTCCGCCATCTTGTCCTGTGACCCAACACTGTGGCTTTTTAAGTATCATAAAATACATTTAAATAAGTGTTAAATACTTAAATATTTAATTAATTTAACTATGTATTTATTTATAGTTAATTATTTAATATAACTTAAACATTAACTATTCAATTTAAATTAAATATTTAACTATTTTTAAATATTTAACTATCATAAAATATATTTAAATAAGTGTTAACAATTAGAACAATATTTTTGACATTTTCAATATTAATAAAGTCACATTTTGTATTATAAGTAATTGCACCTTGTTTATGAGTATACCAAAAAGTCAAAAGCTGTAACTATTATTCTAGCTTTTATGTGTATATCTGTAACATTAGCTTGTATTTTTTCTTCTCTTTTTCTTTCTTTTGTTGGTCCTGGGGTTTGAACTCAGGACCTTGAACTTCCTAGATAAGCAGAGTACCACATGTACCATAACCCCCAGCTAGTTTTGCTTCAGTTTATTTTTCAGGCAGGGTCTCATTTTTACCCAGTGCAAGCCACTCAGACTACAATCCTCCTACCTCTACATTTTCAAAACTGGAATTATGGGATTATGCTAGATACACTACACCCAACTTGTTGGTTGAGCTCAATTATATGCATGTGTCATCATGATCAACCATATGTCTCCAAAATAGCATAAAAATTTAAACTCTTTTTTTTCTTCTAATTCTTGTCAGGAGACCTTTCTCTCATTCCAGAGTGTCTTTTCTGCTCCAATTTTGAACTTGATGTTTTCTGTACTTGCTGAACGCTATCATACTAAAGCTTCCATTCAGTGGGTTTTGAAGTTTACTAAATGCCATATATGACTGTGACCTGACATCTACCAATCATCATCTACCTGTTTAATTGTGGAGGAAGACCTGGTGTATGGGAATCCCTTTTGTATCTGTAAAACCCTTGAACGCACAATTACAATGGTATTTTTGGTTTCACATATCCACTATTTCTTTTTTTTAGGTCATTTTTATTTTTTAGCATGATAAATATTCATTTTGGATTCTTTATCTTGGATTCATGGGTCTGGTTTTCTTGATAGATATTTTTTTTTTTACTTTCCCTGAACTTCTGAGAGCTAATACTCTAAGGGACTAGTCTTCAGAGTTGGACGATCTTGGCATTATCCCAAATTCTTCATTGGTTGGTTGTATAATTTACTTTTGCTCACATTCTCTAGGCCTTAATGTGCTTATCTGATAAATGGGAGCAATCATAGCACCTACTTTGATAGGGCTGTTAGAGATGTGGGTTAATCCAGGCTTGGTATTTAGCATAGCACTTGGAACACAGAAAACACTTCATATTATTTGCAACTTACTACTACTTTAGAAAGAGAGAGAGAAAGAGAGACTTGGCTAACTTTGCACATATAAGAGCCTTAGTTTAAGCCCAATCTGTAGCCAATACCTGGGCTTTTTAACAGGCATGCTATTCTTTTCCATAGAAAAGAAGCAGCTTGTGAGCATGGTGTGTGCGAGGTGGGAACTGAATGTGAGCTGGGGATCAGAACATCCTGGGCACCTGAGGGACCTTTTCAAAGTGCACGAGCTAGGTAGTGATCCTAAGGAACCTTGACAGGTTCTTGGGAGTGGGTTGGAGCAAGGATGTGGACACACTCCCTGTTTATTTAGTATACCCTCTGCTGGAGGAGACTGATTTGGAAGATATCATTACATTATGCTAAAATGGAAATGATTCTGCTACCAGAAATCTCAAGACACCAGCCAAAAAGGAACTCAAGTGGAAATAAAGAAAAATGTCTTCAGCCTTAGTGTGTGCATTCCATGTAGGCATGCCTAAGTATAAACATTTTGCTTCATACTGCCACTGAAGTGTCTAACAATTCCACATGCAAAATACGCTCTTAGCAGCCACAGGGGTATTTTTAAATTAACCAGTTCCTTTTGAAGTAGTTTCTCCCTTTGATAAGAGAAATAATTTGTTCTTATACCTAATCTATATATAGTTTTCACAGTCCTCACTGCCATAAATTAACTGCTAATATATAACTTGACAACAAAAATAAGATGATGTCGAGATAATTAAGAACTTTTCAAACATTTCAGCAAAAACACTGTTACATTTTTTGTTGTCGTAAACTAAAATCTTAGCTCAAAGCCATGTATTAAACATTCAGAAAGTTAAACAAATTGTACGCTTATCATAAGGATTCATGACATACTTGAACATAGCTTAAAACACAATAGAAATTTCAAAAAGGAGTACATATTAAGTAGGTGTATGTTTATGACTACGTGCTCACATGAGTATACGTAGGCAATGACTTCATGAAAATCCATTGACTACATTTCTAATTTTGTAGCTGAGTGGAGTTACCCAAGTTACAGAGCTAGTAAAGATGGATGGAGGAGGGGGAGGGTATCTGGCATTTAAAACCAAAGGTCTATTTCCAGGGCATGTAAACTTACCATTCCTCTTCTCTGAACTAAAAATGAAAAGAGTATGAGAAAAATCAACCCGTGACAAATACCTAGAAGACAGCGTGATTAAAATAAATACTCTCCCCTCTATTTAAATACACGCCTTAAATATATGCCATAGTTTTTAACTATGCAGATTTTAGTTGTTCAAGCTCCCCCCCCCCCCTTAGGACATCACAGTTTTCTTTCCCAAATTTATTCTGTCATTCTCCCAGGTCTTCTTCTATCCTGAGAACCTTAAGGCTCTGCAGTTGTGTGCATATGTATGCAGATGTGGTGTTTGTCCAGTGGTTCTAAATTTTAGCCTGCATCAAAATCAACTGCTTTGGTACCCTGGGTATAGTTTTATTTATCAAGGCTACTTGAGCCACAACAATTTCCAGCTTTTTGCTGGTTAATTGGAAATATGATAGCTAGTTTATGTTGACTTCAAACTGGCATCTCAGACTAATCTCGGCCTCTGGAGTAGCTAAAATGATAGGTTTGAGTCATCAGCACCTAACTGTGCTAAGAGAGTTTGATAAAGATATATTGATTGTATAGTCTGTTGACTAAAGACCAGGAAGCCCCACCCAGATATCAGGTTAAAAAAAAAGCTACAAGTCAAGGAGGGAATGGGAAAGACTTAGGACTCAGAATCACCAAGTTTACTAGTGAATGAGATTTACATTGTGGGGTTTTAAACAGAAGGATTGACTCATATTCTAAAGACAGAAGAACAGATGTCCCTCTGAAGTCCATTAAACTATACACCCCCAAAAGCCCCTCAAAACAACCCATAAAAAAGCAAATAGCCTACAGAGGGCTTCTTCTAAGAAAATGTGGTGCATATATATCATGAATACCACCCAGGCATAAAAAAGAATGGAAACCTGTCATTTTGGCAAATGGTAATTATTATGTTAAGCAAAATAAAGCAGGAGAGAGAAGATAAGTACTGCATGATCTCACTCATTTATGAAACAAAAAATGTTGGCTGTAGAAAGTTGAAAGTAGAATAATGATTAACAAGACCAAGGAAAGTCGGATGGGATGGGGAAAATTTGATCTGTGGTGCTAAGGTATAGTTAGAAATAAGAATTTTCTGGTAACAGAGTGATTTTCAGGTATAGAGTGATAAGGCATACTTCAAATAGGGAGGGATTTTTCAAAATAGTTTCTCTATAAAGAGGTTAATAAGGATGTTTGAGGATGAAGATATATTTATCTTGACTTGCACACTATGCAATATGAACGTGTATGGTAACATTGCATGGTGACACATGGGTATGCATGATTTTAATATATTTATGGATCAGTTTCAAAATAAACTAAAAATATTAAATACAGAGATATTCCCTTATTTTTTTAAATAGAAATTGAATGCAGTGGGGAGATTTAAAGTACTCAGCAAGCCTTCTGCTTCACACTCTCTGGCCACTAAGGACTTGGAACTCAGCTTTTCACTTGACCCATTCTTAAATAATCGGAGACCTCATGCTCACTAGAAGTTTGTGGGAAACTGGCAATCATAGAGAGAAAAAAGCCCAGAGTTTATAAATAGCAGCATGTTCTAGAAGAAACAGATCAGGATATAGAAAAAATTTATGTAACAGACTGTAGTATTTCTGAAGACTTGGAGTTAGAAAAATAGTGTTTTATATAACAAGAAGAGGATGCTAGATTAAAAGAATAAGAAAAAAGAGTAAGTAGCAACCATGCAATGTAGCTGTTAGACGTTAAATTGCATACGAAATGAGTATCTGTCTGTTCCCGAAAGCATCTGTCTATCTATAGACAGACAGATATTTGGTTATTGTAATTGTCTTTTATCTATATATCAATATCTTTTATTGATGGCTAAAAGACAATTAGAATACCAAGTAGAAGAAGTCTAGAATATGAGATCTCTATGGAAATGGAACAGAAGGAAGTGGTGCTGTAGCTCAAGTGGAAGAGCGCTTGCCTTGAGCTGAAGAACTCAGGGATGGCATCCAGGCCCAGAGTTCTGCAGGTAAAGGAAGTGCTTCCTGAAGCCCTCTCCTTCCTTGACTCATTGCTCTAATGTGTTCTCCAGCCTTCACCTCAGATCCAAATTCCAGCAGAAATGACAGATGATCCATCTTCAGCATCTCTTGAGATCCCTCATGCTCTCTCATATAGTAGGTGGGTACAGAAATGTGGTAAGTAAATTGTAAGGCTCTAGGGGGTGTGCAGCTACTAGATGAAAAGACCCGAGTCCCTGACTGCTATAGACTCTTCCTGTCCAATATCTACTAGTTGCCTCCCTGTCAGCTTACACTGTATCATTGCAGCAGTGAGAAACATATTACTAAGATTTTAGAATTGTTACTGATTTTAACCTGTCTGACAATACAACCACTAATAAGAGAGACAGAAAGAGAGGACAGAGAGGAAGGGAAATGTATTTTTAAAAAGTATTAGAAAAGAATTTCCCACAGTTGAAAGGCAATAAGTTTGTGTTTTTTTTAAAAATTAAAATATTCTGCTGAGAGATCAAGAATATAATAGAAAGATACAGGTAATGTTAAGAAATAGTACCATGAAATTTAACACAGGCAGAACTGTGCCACTTCATATTTCATATATTGAAGGTTTAACTCCTAGTATCTCAAATGTGACTGTGTTTTCAGGAAAGGTGTAAGCTGGGAATGTAGCTCAGAAAAGTTTGAAAGAATGGAAGAAGGAAAGAAAGAAGGAAAGAAGGGAGGGAACAAGGAAGGGAGAGGAAAGGGAGGGAAGGAAGGAAGGAGGGAAAGAAGGAAAGAAGAAGGGAAGAAAGGTAGGAAAGACAGAAAACCTAGAGAAAAAATATGAGGACACAGGGAAGAGGTATCTGTCTGCAGGCCAAGAGGTAAGGCCTCAGAAGACTCAATAAACCCACACTTGAGCTCCTCCTTGCCATCCAATTTCCGAGAGAAAATAAATGTTGACTTTTTAATCTACCCAGACCATGGTATTTTTAAAATGGAAGCACAAGCAAACCAATACAACCAAAAATGAAGAGAAGTTCATTAATGCTTTTAGGTAAGTGAAAATGAAATAAAAAAAGAGACCTCATAGAAAACAAAGAATTGGGCTGACCTTGGGATTTTTCATGCAGTGGATATTAGAAGACTACAAAGCAATGTTTTCAAAGTTCTGAGGTAAAAGCCCTATTAATTCAGAATTCTAAACTTCAGATTAAATATTAATAAAATACCATGGCTGAGTAAAGATAACCATTAAACATGTAAGAACTCAGAATGTTTTATCTCCCATACATAACTTATAGAAGTGATTTGAAAATAGATTTCATCAAAGAATGATGTCATTCCAAAAAAATGAGAAAAGAAAGCTTTCAGAATAATAACATCATAGAAAAGAGAGGAAAGGAGGGCGGGTAGGGTCAAAGCTCAACTGGTAATGTTTGAGTACTGATTTTGTAAAGTAGGAGCAAACCCTTCAGATCTCAGACTAGGTGCTCAATTCTGGCAAATAAGAATACATCCCATGAATAAATATGTTAATGAATATGCTAACCACTATTCATTGTTTATCTGAAATTCAAATTTAACTGGGAGACTTACATTTTACCTAAAATATCTGTACTTGTTTGAAGGCACTAAGCTTTGTGCTCACTAACACCTTGCACAATCTCCAGCACATAGAAGACAATAAGTCCATGAAATGAGAATACACTACAGTCTGAACATCTACACCAAAAATCCAAAATCTGAAATTTGGAGTTTCAACATAACATTATCAAAAGAAAATTACACACCTAACCTCATGTGAGAGATCATAATCAAAGTGTAGGTATGCTGAAAATGTTTAAGATTATCTTCTGCTATGTGTATAGGAAATATTTGTGCTTGGAGTTGGGTTCTGGTCCTGTGATACTACATTATCCTCCAACTCCCATCCATCACTCCTCCACTCACAGAACCTTGGAAACATTTCTGTAACCATTTGGGATAAGGAAAGATCATGTTGTAAAAGAATGATGTAGATTTTTAAAAATTCACAGTAATTAATTGTACAAGACTTTGAGGAATTCAGAATTTCCAGGCATTTCAAAGTTTTTAAAAAACTTTTTAAATTTTGTTGTCAAGGTGATATACAGAGGGATTACAGTTACATACATAAGGAAGTATGTTTCTTGTTGAACTTGCTACCCCTCCTTCATCTTTCTCCCACTTTCCCTCTCCCTGATCCCTACCCCAAGTTGTACAGTTCATTTCCAACATATTGTCTTTTGAGTATCACTGTTGCATTGGTTTACTCTTTGTCCTTTGTCTCATTTATGCATACATATACATATTACACACACACACACACACACACACACACACACACACACACACACACAAAATACCCAGGGTACCAAAATCAAATACAGTGGACAAACAAGGGTTAAACCAAAGGGGGAAAACACAAAAGAAAAAAAGAAATTACATAGTGAATTAATTTCAGAGGCAGAACAAGATTTGATAGACATGAAATTTACATTCATTTGTTCACAAACTTTTGTGTCATCAGCAAATCTTGTAACACATACTAAGTCTGAACATTTTGTGGTCCTTATTAGCACTAAGATTGTTTATTGTAACAATGACTTTCTTTCTGTAATTTTAGTTGAAAATAAAATGATTATAAAATTTCTTGTTACTCCATTCTTTGAAAATGATCTAAATCAGTTGTGTATTACATGCATTTGGAAGTGGTCTACAAAATACTGTTCAGAAACAAAATTTATCATTAGGGACTAAATTTGGTGTAGTATCTGAAGTCATTACAATGCTATATTAGCACTGTAATATATATATATATGTGTAATTATATATCTCTCATACTAGAATCCCTGTTATTTTATCCCTCAAAACCCTTTATATTTCTAAAAATATAAGTACTTTTTTAAAATGAATTTTTCAATTGATTTGATTGACACAAGACAAAAGTCAAGTTGGTCTAATTTAAAGTGATTTGCTCTCCTCGTACTATGTCATTTCTTATTTTCAGCAGAGATAGAAGAAATTGGAGAAAATGGAAAAAACACTTTAATGCTCCCCCAAGAAATTGTAACATAAGCTGGAACCAAGGGGTAATTTGTGAGGGAAAGTGAGCTATGGCAGCTAATCATTTTAAATATAATTTTTGTTACTGAAATCTTCTAAACCAAAAAAAAATGGAGCTAACATTCTGATCAGATAGTTTCCAACTTTTGTTTCATTTGTAACTGGGGTATAGAACAAGCATGACTCATGAGATATGATAAACAATACTTTGTCCTCTATTTCTTTGTTAAATTTTTTTTATTGTTATTATAAAGGTGATCTGCAGAGAAGTTACAGTTATATAAGGTAGATAAAGAGTACATTTCTTTTTGGACAAGACCATCCTTTTCCTCTTTATCTTATCTATTTATTAGAAATATATTTAGTTGAATAACCTCCTCCCCTCCTCCCCACCCTTCCCTTCAGGGTGGGGGGCTACTTTCATTACTTTATTGCTCACATTTAGATAATAAACAGTGCCCAAATCTTTTTAGGTTAAGTGTAGTTACAAGGCAAACATTAAAATGCTCATGTTTCATAAAGGACCAAAACATCAATGCTAGGTTTTGTCCTCTTTTCCAGGAGCATCTAATGTTTTAGGATGGGAAGTCTTTTGATTTCCCACCATGTGAATGAATATTTCTCCTCTTTACTCAGCTTCATAACTATGTTTAGGTTTGGGGGAATTAGAGAGGGAGAATACAGTCTTAAGTACCGAGAGCAGTCAGAACGGGCTACGCAATTTTCAAAGCTTGGTAGAAAAGAAAAGCAGTCTCTAGTGTCTTTAAAAATGTCATAATTATAGCCAGGTGCTGATGGCTCATGCCTGTAATCCTAACTACTCAGTAGGCTGAGCTCTGAGGGGCTGTGGTTCAAAGCTAGCTTAGGCAGTAATGTCTGTGAGACTCTTACCTCCAAATAATCTCAGAAAAATCTGGAAGTGGTGCTGTGACTCAAGTGGTGGCACAGTACTTTGAGCAAAAGAGCTGAGGGACAGCACTCAGACCCAGAGTTCAAGCCCCAGGACTGGCCAGAAAAAAAAAAAGCTATAATATAAAACGTTTCCCTCTTTTTTAGTCTGTGGCTTAACTTCTCCTAACATTTTCATGTTGTTCTTCATGTCATTTCAAAATGGAAGTTAAATTAGTATGATTTTGTTGTTCATCTTTATGTTTTTCAATGTCAAATTCCAAAGCAAATATCAAGACACTTAACTTGTATGCACATTTTCTGAAATTACATAGTTTGTATTTTAGGCCAGACACACACAGAACCATGGAAACACTTGCTACTTGCAACAAGTAAGGGAAGACTGAAAGACAAAAGAACTTTTTCCTTCCCCTTCCCTCCCTTCCCTTCTATTTTTTCCATCTTTAATTTAAATCATAATCTAACTCAGAGAACTAAAACAAATAAATATGATGGAGTTCCTTGGTTGTTTGTGTTGTTAAACATGCCATTGCCTTCTTTCTGAGTGCAAATCGGTTTGTGTGCAGAGTGGTCTCTGGGAGCCGTCAATAATCTCTGCTTGCTTACAAGGTTATTGGCAAGACCTATTTACTTTGTTTTCACCTTGGGTCTTGCTGAATTCTCAGGCATTGTGAAATTCTGAGTCATGGCACATCACAAATGTTATATGAGAACATGGCCCAACAATGGCAAATATATATCATCTCATTGGACGTCAGAACCCAAGTTCAGACAAATTATGCTACAATTTGCACGTGGAATAGGCAGGTTTTCAGGTGGTCCCTGTGAGGTCGTCGCTGGTCCACAGCTTGATTGAAAATAAGCTACTTCCCACCTGCAGCAACAACCTATTGTGACTTTGCCACCAGTGTGACTTCCCAGTTCTCTGGCCCCCAGAATGAACAATGAACCCCTTGCCCTCTTGGCTGGAGGTGAAAGAGGGGAAACCCTCAGTCCTCTTGTTCTGGTGAATGGGTGGACTAGAGCCCACAACACAGCATCTTCATCTTCTTCCAAAGTCCTCTCCAAAACTCAAAATTTGCTTTCTTGAACTTTCTCTATTCCCAGTAGGTGCAAGCTAATTTCAGACTTTGATCTGGTCTTAGACATATGAATATATATGTATACATATATATATATATATAAATCATTTGGTATGTAATATTGATCCTGTCTTAGTGCTCAAGTTAAAATTTCTAAATTAAAGATCCTGTTTAATGTAAATTATTTGGAGTGCTGAGCATGCCTCAGGGTGGAGAGGTTGATTGTGTCAAATGCTAGATGTTTTTGACATCTTTGATATAGAACTTGGATGCCTCCATGTTCACTCTTTGAGAACAACGTATGTTAAACTTTCAGCTGTCTGAAACAGAAAAATAGGGGCATTGATTCAACATATGCTCAGATTATTTTAGTCTGAGGACTTCAAACATTTTCTAATGCTTCAACTAAGATAGCCTATTTATGTGGAGATAAAATGCTACAGAGATACAAGCAGGGCGTTCATGTAAAGAGACTTGGAAATGATTTCTGTTTTCTGCTTCTTTATTATCTTAAGTTATTTGCTCTTAAACTATGTAAAATTCTGCAAAATGGGTTAACAATAACAATTTCATAAAGCTATTTGGTTGTATAATTCCTTGAATTTGAGACTCAATGGAAGTTAGTTGTCTTGATGAAAATCAGTAATTTGGTGGGATAGTTTAAGTTTATCTGGTGGAGGGGAAATATATTATTTATTTATTTATTTAAATTGTCTTTAAATAGTTGAACAAAGGGCTTTAATTCAACATGTCAGATTATGGATATCGTGCATTCCGATTAATGTTACCCCTTTCATCATTCTCCCCTATCTTTCCCAACCTCACGAATACCTTCAATTTTCCTAGCTCAATTTTCACAGCTCAATTTTCACATATACAATTGAATATTAGGGCTACATTCTTCCACTCTCTCTTCATCTTTCTTTCTTTTTTTTAAATGTCACTTTTGCACATTTTATTACAATAAAATATATTTTTGATCTTTATACATATGTTTTTTTTGTAAAGATACTGTACAGAGGGGTTACAGTTATATTACCAAGGTAATGAGTCCATTACCTATCGAGCATTGTTATACCCTCCTTTATTTTTCCCCTACCATCCCTTTCCTCCCCACCTCCCCGACTCCTCCTCTCACCCATGCAAAGTTGTAAAGTTTATTTTCAACATACTGTCTTGTACATCTCATTGTTACAATGGGTCATCCTATATTCTTATTTCAGCATTTTGTTATTTCCCTGCCCCTCCCCAAATTAGAAAAATGCACATACAAGATGCAGGGCACCGGAATCAAATACAATGACAATAGGGGTTGTACCATGGGGGAAGAATATACAAAAAAAAACAAAAAAAATCACATAGTACATTATAAGTACATTAAAAAGAACAATAACAAAGATAAAAACCTTTTGTGTCCCTATCTTGGGCTTCAATTCACTTAGCATCAGGTTACATGGTCATATGTACATAGCTTTTGACCTCTTCTGCTTGTCATAGACATATACTAGTTATTGCAGATAAGGGAAACCATGGAACCTATGTTTCTTTGAGTCTAGCTTACTTCACTTAATATAATTTTTTCCAAGTCTTTTCATTTCCTCACAAATGGAATGGTATCATTCTTTCTGATGGAGGCATAGAATTCCATTGTATATATTATAGATACCACATTTTCTTGATCCATTCATCTACTGAGGGGCATCGGGTTCCATATCTTAGCTATGGTCAACAATGCCACAATAAACATAGTTGTGCTGGTAGCTTTAGTATGGCCTTGTTTGTGATCGTTTGGGTAAATGCCCCAAAGTGGGATTGCTGGGTCACAAGGGAGCTCTACATGGAGTCTTTTGAGGAACCTCCATACTGCTTTACACTCCCACTAGCAATGCAGTAGATTTCCCTTCTGTCTACATCTCCACCAGCATCTGTAGTTGTTAGATTTCTTGATTATAGTCACTCTAACTGGGGTGAGATGGAATCTCAATGCTGTTTTGATTTGCACTTCTTTTATGGCTAGAGAAGTTGAGCATTTCTTCATGTGTCTATTGGCCATTCTTTTTTCCTCTTCAGAGAAGTCTTTTCATCTTTCTAAGAAGGAAAAATATTTTTTAATTACTCCTAACAGGAGCTTTCCTCTTCTAAAAATAGCATGATTCTGCTAGGTGCTGGTGGCTCATGCCTGTAATCTTAGCTATTCAGGAGGCTGAAATCTGAGGATCACAATTCAAAGCCAGCCAGGGCAGGAAAGTCTGTGAGACTCTGCTTTTATGACTTTTTTAAAAATACATTTTTAATGTAAAAATAATGTACAGAGGGATTACATGAGTAAGGTAATGAGTACATTTCGTATAGAACTTTGTTACCTCCTCCTTTGTTTTTCCCCTACCATCCCTTCCCTCCCTACCTCCCCAACTCCTCCTTCCCTCCCCCCCACAAGTTGTAAAGTTCATTTTCAACATAGTCTTGCACATCTCATTGTTACAATGGGTCATTCGTATCCTTATTTCAGCATTTTGTTATTTCCCTTCCCCTCCCCAAATTAGAAAAATGTATATACAAGATGCAGGACACTGGAATCAAATACAGTGGCAACAGGGATTGTACCATTGGGGAAGAACATGCAAAGAAACAAAAAAAAATTCACATAGTACATTATAAGTACATTAAAAAGACCAGCAACAAAGATAAAACCTCTTATGTCACATCTTGGTGTTCACTTAGCTTAGCATCAGGTTATCTGGTTATATGTACATAGCTTTTGACCTTTCCTGCTTGTCCTAGACATATACTAGTTATTGCAAATAAGGGAAACCATGGGACATATGTTTCTTTGGGCCTGGCTTACTTCCACTTTTGGACATTTACCCAAACAATCACAAACAAGGGTATACTAAAGCTACCAGCACAACCAAGTTTATCGCAGCATTATTTACTGTAGCTAAGATATGGAACCAACCCAGATGCCCCTCACTAGTTGAATGGATCAAGAAAATGTGATATATATATATATATATATGAATATACATATATATGAATTCTATGCCTCCATTAGAAAAAATGACATTACCCCATTTGTTAGGAAATGGAAAGACTTGGAAAAAATTATATCATGTGAGACTCTTTTCTCCAATAAACCACCAGGAAACCAGAAGTGGCACTGTGACTCAAATGGTAGAGTGCTCATCTTGAGCTGAAGAGCTGAGGAACAGTGCCCAGGCCCAGAGTTCATGCCCCTGACCTACCAAAAAAATAAATAGCATGATTTCTTGGTAAAGATATTTATGATGAAATTATTTATTTCTAAAAATACAGGCATTGGGGTATTGAAAAGAGTGTAAGAATGTGAAGAAATGAGTGAGAGGGGGCAGGAAGCTACTGCAAAGTTCCTTTCCTCAGCTTTCAGAAAGTCTTTGTCTCTGATTTCCACGTTTTTCAACTCTAGTCTTTCCCATAACACTTCCCTTTTTCCTCCCCTTCCTCTTCCCTTTCCCCCCTCTCTTCCCTCTCTTCCTCCCCTATCTCCTTTCCTATCTCTCCTTTGCCCCTTCTCCGCTTCCCTTCCTTTCTTTTCATTGTGATAAAAACACCATGTAATATTAAATGGACTACTTTTAAAAAAGTCTCGCAACACTAAAATTGTTTATCCTCTTCTCCTTGCTTCCTTTAGTAACATGGTTTGGACATTAAGTGTTTCCCATCCCCGCCTAAAAGCTCACATATTGAAGGCTTGTTCCAAGCTGGTGGTGTTAGTAGAAGGTGATTGGGTCGTGATGGTGCTAACTTCATTAGTGGATTAAACCATTGAATAGTTTATAGCCTGGTAAGATATGGGCATAATTGGAAGAAGTTCATCTGACTGCACGTCTTTGATAGTTGTATCTTGCCTCTGTTTCCTGGCCACTTTGAAGCTTTCCTCCATAGTGACCTTCCACCACAATGAACCAAACCAGGCCCAGGAGCAAATAAACAAGGACTTACTACTTTTTCTTTGTTCCTGTTCATTAGCTCAACATACACCAGCTGTTTTCCATGCTTTGAGCTGCTCTATGGAGGCCTACGTGGCAAAACAAACAAACAAACAAAAACCCTAAAGGAGATCTTTAGCAAAGAGGCAGCAAAAATTGGATCTTCTTGACAGATATCTAAGTGAGTTTAGAAGCAAGTCTGCCAAAATTCTGACAACAGTTATGAGAAAACTTAAAGCACAGGAAGTCAGCTTCACTGCTATCCCAGTTATCTGTAATTGAGTGGAAACTTGAAAAAAATAGCATTTATTATCCTCCAGCCTCTGTGGGTAAGGAATTTGTAGCTTACCTGAATGATTCTGTCTTTAGGGTCTATCATGATGTCATGAGGTTACAGTAAAGATGCTAGTTGGGTCTTCCATTTGATGGGTCTACATGCCTGCTTATTTTTTCTTCCCCTGGAGCCATAGTATTTTTGTTATTATTGCTCTGTAGTGTTATTTAAAGTCAAGTATTGTGATGCCTCTTTTGCCCAGGATGGCTTTATGTTTTTACGCTTTTATGGGTTTTCATGTAAACTTTAGGATTCGTTTTTGTATTTCTATGAAGAATGACACAAGAATTCTGATAAGATTGCACCTAATTTGAAGATTTATTTTATAATTCTGCTCATTAATGACTGCAGGAAATCCTTCAATCTCTTTTTTAAAATTAGATTTTTATTACCTTTAAGTAATTCTACAAGTGAGTTTCCATTCAACAAATCAGTTTATGAGTACAATGCATCTTGACTGATGATATCCCTTCATTCTCCTTCATCCTTCCAACCCGAATCCTCTCTGCAACATTCTTTTTTTTTTTTTTTTGGTCGGCCGTGGGGCTTAAACTCTGGGCCTGGGCGCCGTCCCTCAGCTATTCAGCTCAAGGAGAGCGCTCTACCACTTGAGCTACAGCGCCACTTCCGGTTTTCTGGTGGTTTATTGGAGATAGGAGTCTCATGGTCTCTCCTGCCCGGGCTGGCTTTGAACCGCGATCCTCGGATCTCAGCCTCCTGAGTAGCTAGGATTACAGGCGTGAGCCACCAGCGCCCGGCTCTGCAACATTCTTAATTTCAGGGGATATGCATTGAATATTATGACTACATACTCCTCCCTTCATTCATCAATCAGTCCCTAACTCTCATTCCGACTTCCCCTGCCACCAGTTTCCTGGTATTCATTTTTTTAAATGGAATTAAGCCATTTGAATTCTCCCCTGCAAATAACATACTTCAGTTAATATATTCATGTACATTTGCATATAACACTGTATGTGTTTACTTGTACATTTATAAATTGCTTCCAACTTCCACATATGAGAGAAAACATGCATCCTTTGTCTCTCTGAGCCTGACTTACTTAACATAATTATTTCCCAGGTCTATCTATTTCTTTGTAAATTATATAATATTTTTCTTCTTAATGGATCAGTAAAATTCCAGTGTGTGTATATACCACATTTTCTTTCAGTGCTTTCAGTTCTTTCTTTAGAGTTTTACATTTCATGAGAGAAGCCTTTAACCTTTTTGGTTATGTTGGTTCTAATGTATTTTATTTTTTCTGAACTATAGTATAGTAAAGGAACTATACCAGAGTGACGAGACAGACTATAGAATGAGAGACAATTTTTGCCAGCTATTCTTCTGGCAAGGGATCCATTATCCGGAAAATATTAAGACATCAAGAAATTAAAAACCAAAAGAGCACGTAGTTCAATCAATAAATAGGGAAATTAATTAACAGATAATTCCTTAAAAAAGAAGCAATGGTCATTACATAGATGAGATATTGTTTAATATTCTTAGCCAAATAAAAGAAATGCCGATGAAAACTACATTGTGATTTTATCTTACTCTAGTCTGAATTGCTATCAGTTTTTAGAAAGAACAAACAATAAATACTTGGTAAGGGTACAGAGCAAAGGAAACTTATACACTGTTGGTAGGAATGTAATTTAGTGTGGCCATTGTGGAGATAAGTGTGTAAGTTCCTTAAAAGCTAAACTTGAAACTACCATATGATCCTGTTATATCACTCTTGGTCTATGCCCAAAGGAATCAAAGTCAGCAAACTAGAGAGATATCTGAAGAACTGCATTTATGAAAATACTGTTCATAAACACAAGCCAAAGAATCAGCCTAAGTACCCATCAACTGATGAATCAATAAAGGAAATGTAGTGGAATATTATTCTGCTATAACGAGGAACAAAATTATGTCATCTGCCGGAAAATGGATGGAGCTGGAGATCACCATTTTTAAGTGAAATATACTGGACTGAAAACGCCAAATACAGTATGCAGAATCTAGATTTTAAAAAAACATGGAAGCAGAGGGGAGCAATATGGGGGAGATGGGAAAACCAGCAACAGAAAGGGAAGCAACAAGAGGTGATGAGGAAGTGAACATAATAAAAGTACATTGCAGTCAACTATCAAAATATCATTATGTTCTAGGTGCTAGTAGCATATGCCTGTAATATATACTCAGAAGGCAGAGAGCTGAGGATGGAGGTGCAAATCCAGCTCAGGCAGAAAAGTCCATGAAACTCTTAACTCCAACAAGCCAGAAGAAAGTCAGAAGTGGAGATGTGGCTCAAGTGGCTCAAGCACCAACCAGCCTTGAGGAAAAAACCCAAAAAAGAATTCCCATGTCTTGAGTTAAAGCCCAGTTTCTGCACAGAAAAAAAAATCATAATAAAACCAATTATTTTCTATAATCAGTAAGAACAACAAACCCTGAAAAAATAAATATAAAAAAGCTAATTGGAACTATTGCCACTTCAGAAACTAACTGGAGTTGGAAGATTCCAGTATTTCATTGATGCCGGTATATCTGGCAAATTGACAGTGGCTATTGGAAGAAGGTTTCCGATCCGTACCTCATGGCTCACTTCCCGAGACTTCTTGAGTGTTCATACACGTGGCATCTGCCTTTCTTTGGAATGAGTGGTTTTTCCCACAGAGTCAGTCACCCGTGTTTTCTATGATTTAGCAGTAGAATTCACAAGCTGTCACTTTTTCCATGACTGGCCTCTCAAATAATCATTCCACCCAGTGTAATGTGAGAAAGGACCATTGAAATTATGAATACTCAGTGACAAGCTATTTGATGGTGGACTTGTTTCTTAATGTTTTCTTGGCTTTGAATGTGGATAATGATGACAGCTGGCCTTTTAAGGTTGTGAAGAATAATCTTAAATTACTAGCACTTAGTAACTGACAGATGAAAATCTTTCCTTTTTCAGTATAAATTCTTTAATAGGAGATTGTGAAGATGAAAGAGTGATGAGTGTTTCCAGTATAGACATCTTGAGGAGACACACACACACACACACACACACACATATATATATATATATATATATATATATATATATATATACTTAGTAATGTTCCCTATTTTCATCACTATCATTACTTGCTGACTCTTCTTTTTAAGCACCGGTTCAGAGGAATTCCACAGATGATTTGTTGTATAATCAGCTTACACCCGAAGTTCATGGGAGAAGCTATCTTCTGGCACTTCTTGATTAAACCACATTTAACACATTATGACTTAATAAAACATTCCAGCTAGTGAGACTGGCTCATTACATGTCACAGAAATTAAAAGTGTAGCTTCTAATATGAATGTGCTGTCCTTAATGTACTGGCAAAGAACTTTTTGCTGATGTGGTCAGCAGAGCACAAAACAGGCCTGCTCCACAATATCTGTAGGTCGGCTCAGAATGTCCAATCTTGTTTAGGTTACAGAAGGTGCATTATGTTTGTTTTCAGTCCCCTGAAATTAGAGTACATATTCTGTAGAAAGATGCAGTGTAGTGTTAGAAATAACTCAATTGTAAGTAGCAGAAATTCAATCAAAATTGCTTGGGCATAGGTGCATTTATTTTAGTGTTCAGAGAAATCTCACAAACCCATAAACAGCAACTGCTATCAATAGTCAGATCTCATGAGACTAGAAGTTCTTCAAGTGGTCTTTCTGTCTTGTCACATGGTCTCCTGGCCTCATTTTGGATCCTGTGTAGCTCTTCCTTGCGGACAGTATGCAATGACTGCCCCTTCCTGCATTCATAGCCTCATGTAATCTCCCTTTGAGTATGGGCTGGACTTCAAGATCCATTTCCAAGGATGAAAGTGTTCAGGAATCACTTTTGTGGCTAGGTTTAAACAAAAAGGCAACTTCAGTTCTTCACTGTGTACACCTTTTCTTTTTCAGAATACCTACCTATATTGGAGGAAACTAAGTATCACAACTTTTGCAGCAAGATGGACAGGTCCCTGGGGGATGGCAATCAGTCTGATGGTTTTGGAGGCACTGTTCTGTTCCTCAGCCTAAAATCTATGAGTAGCTAAAGCCTGCTCGTGGCAAGTTAAACTTAGAAGCAGACCCCTAGCCCCAGTCTAGTTGTTCAGTCTTTTTTTGTACATTTTTTATTTAAAAATACTGTGCAGAGGGGTTACAGTTCCATGAGCAGGGTAATGAGAACCTTTCCTATAGAGCATTGTTGCCTCCTCCTTTGTTTTTCCCCTTCCATCCCTTCCCTCCCACCTCCACAACTACTCCCCACACTGCCGAAGTGGTAAAGTTCATTTTCATAGTTGTTGAGTCTTAAGATGGTTGAATCTCCAGCTTATATAGCCTGAAAGCAACCTCAGGAGAGATTCTGAGCCAAAATTAATGATCACTGACCTTCCAAAACTGTGAATTGATACATGCTTTTTTTTGTTTGTTTTAAATGCTGATTTTTGGTGTTTGTTGTATAGAATGGATGGCAAATACACGTTGGTAGTACCCAAAAAGTTGGATGCAGCTACAATGAAAACCTAAAACAGAGGAGTAGCTTGGCATCAGAACTTGGGTTTTGAGCAAAATATTAATGAAATTCTAAAATGTTTTCTATAATATGTCAATAATGCTGAAGGTTAATGCTGCCCACAAATTAAAGAGTAGAAGAAAAATGTACTTCAAGAACTAGATGACCTAGTTAAGGTTTCCCAGAAAGGTGTTCAAGATGGTGTCTGGCTTCTTCTTGTTGTTTATAGTACAGCAGAAGGAATTACATTGAGGAAAGGATTGATAAATTAGAAGAGAAACCCAAACACTTGTACTCAAAACAAGCATTTCCAGATGGCAAATTGTACCCAAATTACAAAATGGCTTTTGACTGAAGATTAAATCCTGAGCACTATCAGAAGAGTCTTAAGATGAGGTAAAAGACATGATTCTTAAAATGTGTATAAATATTTAAGAGAGATCAAAAGCCCTGCCCCAGGTACTGTTCAGTAAAATACAGGATGCATCAAAGGGAGTAATGGATCATCTCATGGATTTTTCAAGAAAGTTTGTGATCATTGCCCCTCAACTGTCACAGCCAAGGTTTATGGTAGAGAAGAGCTTGCTTTTATATTTGTGAGTGTGACTTTTGTGCAAAAGAGTAAACCCCAGAATGATTCATAGGAGATCTACAACATTATTAAAAGAGTTATATATACAAAAAGATGACCAACTTAGACTCAGACAATGAAGAATGATGAGTGACATTTGGACTTAAAAATTCTACTGAAAGGCAGGAGAATGTAATAGCTGGTCAGCTAAAGAACCAAGCCCTACCCTTTACAAAAAAGGAAGGGAGACTCAGATTCAGGGGGTTAAAACAAGAACTAAGAAAATGGAGCTAACCCCTATGATCTAGCAATCCCACTCCTGGGCATTAACCCAAATGATCACAAACAAGGCCACACTAAAGCTACCAGTACAATTATGTTCATTTCAGCATTATTTACCATAGCTAGGATATGGTACAAACCCAGATGCCCCTCAGAAGATGAATGGATCAAGAAAATGTGACACACACACACACACACACACACACACACACACACACACACACCCACACACAAGGGAATTCTATACTTCCATCAGAAAGAATGACACTGGCTTTGTATGTCCCTCCCCCACAGTATAACCCCTGCTTTCACTATATTTGATGTCAGTATACCTTGTGGAGGAGATGGGGAAAAACCAGTTGATTAAGGATACAGGTGGACCTGTTGCAACAATGAGAAGTACAAGTTGTCATGTCCAAAACGAGCTTTACAACGTCGGTGGGGAGGGGGAAGGGGAGGAAGGAGAAGGATTGGGATTGGAGGGGGAGGTGGTAGGCTGGGAAGGGATGTGAAGGGTAAACAAAGGAGGAGGCTGCAATGCTTGGAAAGATATGTACACATTATCCTGCCCATGTAATTGTAACCCCTCTGTAGAGTATGTTCACAAATAAAATAAAATTAAATTAAAAAAAAGAAAGAATGACACTGCCCCATTTGTAAGGAAATGGGAAGACTTGGAAGAAATCATATTAAGTAAGCCAGACCCAAAGAAACACAGGATCTGTGGTTTCCCTCATTTTTAATAATTATTATATGTCTAGGATAATCCTAGCAGAGGACCATAATAGCTCAAGAGCTATGTACATATGACCATATAAGATGAACTCTAAAACATGGAAACAAGAGGGTTAATTTTGTTTGTTACTTTGTTTTAGTTTGTGTTTCTTTTACTGTGTGAAGTTCTTTCTTTTTTCTTTCATTTTTTCCCTTTGATTTATCCCTTGTTGTCACTGTATCTGATTTTTGGTACCCTGTGTCTTGTATATATGTTCATCAGACGTGGGGAAAGGAAGGAAAATAACAAAATGGTATATTCTATTACATTGAAACCTAACCAAGGAAGTTCCAGTATTTGCCAGTTGGATTTCCAAATGAATATGGGCAAATGATTCACATGACATATTTCCTTTCTTTTTGACAGAGCTAGCTATAAAAGTTTTCTAATACCTGTTCTCACTTTATGGTGTGTGTGTGTGTGTGTGTGTGTGTGTGTGTGTGTGTTTGTGTGTGCAGTGAGTGGAAAAGATAATTCACCTCTTTGTTTTTGAGTCCATAGACCAAGGGGAATTGAATTTGAAGAACTGGATCTTATTAATGGTGAACTTGGATGGAATCATCAATCTAAATTGCTCTCAGACCCCTGACTCCCAGAAACTGAGATAATGAATGTTCATTGTTTGAAGCCAATGAATCTTGGGATAATTTCTTACATAGCAGTTACAGGAAAATAGAGCAGTTTTCTATTTTTGTGGATTGCGTTATGGTTGACTCATCTGCCTTTTCCTGATTGTTTCTTGTGTTCCCTGTAATTGACTGACTCTGAATCTCAACCTCAGATTATTTTGAAGAGAAAATCTGACTGGTCCTGTTTAAGTCTGATACCCCATCTTGGTTCTACTTTCTATACCTGGATGGGCATGAAGTACGAAGTGCTGTCTCTCCCAGAATGTTTTTTCAAACAAGAGACAAAATGGGGGGCTCTCCAGAATTTCTGCTTTGAGAAAAGAAGCCTCATAACCATTTTTGGGGGTACTTGACAAAAGTGAACTGGATTACCCACAACCATAAATCTAGGGGTAATAATATATTCAGAAGATTCAATACAAGTGTCATAAGCTTTTCTGATGTTAATAGAGATATTTTATTTATTTATTTATTTTTTGTTTTTTTAGTAGAGATATTTTAAAAATGTATACAGACAAAATGGAAGCTAACACTGTTTGCAACTCATCAGTAATTAATAAAGTTATATCTGCAGTATTTTCACTGAAGGAATCTGGGGACAATACTTGTTTCAAGGCAAAGCAGCACAGATGATAACAAAAGCTGTCTGTTAAGTGCACTGGAGGACTCTCCTGAGAGAGGTTCTCATTCATCAGGAATGATTCAGAAGTCTGTTACGGAAGAATCGTCTCACACCACTGCTATGGTCTAGAGGACTTCTATGTTTGCCTAGGGGCACTCTGAGTTACTGTTAACATTTTATGTTTCACTTGTGCTTTCTCGTGGCAACTGTAGTGATTTTTTTTTAAAGTACATTGAGTTCAGAATTATATTACAGTAATAAAGGGTTGCCTTGTTGAAGACCTGTCCCCTCTTTTCTGTTTTATAAGAGCTACCTTACAGAGCATGGTGGCTTGAATGTACTAGAGGGAATTGTAGCTTGTATCCTGAAACACACACACACACACACACACACAGCTAGCTTTGTATTTTATCTTCAGAAAAGTTAGTGTAAAATAGTGTGGGGGAAAAACATTTAGCACAAAAAGTTGAAAGGTATTATCAAAATAGTTTAAAAAGTTTTATATCATTTATAATCCATAGGCTACAGGGAGGTTTAAGAAAGGGGAATTTGTATGTTTCTTACAAACATGGGTCACTGGGTCAGGTACCAGAAGTCCTAGTTTCTTAAGGGCTCCTTGGAATTTTAAGAGGACTGAAGACCTGGAAACTGGTGGTTTGGCTCCAAGACATTGATTTTTTTTTTATGTGCTGGTATTGGGCCTTGAACTCAGGGCCTACGTGTTATCCCATAGCTTTTTTCCCTCAAGGCTTGTGCTCTACCACTTGGACCACACAGCTCTATTTCTAGCTTTTCAGTGGTTAATTGCAGATGAGTCACAGATTTGATTGGGCTAGCTTCAAACTGCAGTCCAGATCTCAGCCTCTTGAGTAGCTAGGATTATAGGCATAAGCCACTGGTGCCCAGTGAGGTCATTTAAGAACAGGAAAGCTGAGAATATGAAACAGCATCATCTGTGTCAGCTATTATCTAGTGTCCTCAAAGTTGGACATTAATTCTAGTATGACATAAAACACAAAGGTTTTTTATTTTTCTAGACAAGGTTTTGCTGTGTAGTGAAGTCTGGCCTAGCCTCCAGCCTCCAGAATGCTGGAATTACAGAGGTGTACCACTATGCACAACTTCTTACTTAGTTGTATAAAATTTAAAAGGGTTTTTATTTAGGTCCAAAGGAGTTGTAATTATTTTGGTCAAAGGCCATTTGTGATTAGTTGGTAAAACAGTTTTTTTTTTTCTTGTGCATTTGAAGTAGAAGTTACAGTACATGCCCAAGAAAGTAGGTTCCATTGGCAGCTTTAATAAGGGTTAGCCTAGACAGAAGTAACCTTAGCATCACAAGACCACATGAAAGATTGTGGTGGGGGAAAACCTAAGCCCAGAGCATCACTTCTTACTGATTTTGGAACTGATTATGATTGTGTAACTCAGTTCCTTTCTAAAATGCATTTGTGCCAATTCCAGATGGAGGGTACTAGGGAGAATGAATGAGTGAATTGAATAAAAATAAACACCGGGACAAATATATACACATGCGGGCACTTACACACACAAGACATTAAACCTGAGGCAAAATTCTCTGACAAAAGTTATTCAAAAATTTTAATTTATCCTTTTGACGGTTGACATAGTCTATGGACAACTTATTATTTTACAAATAAGGCACTACAGATTGACATTGAAAGCACAAAGAGATTTTGTGTTAGGATATATCACTAGATAGTATTCACTTGTTCTGTTGATGTTCACATATGCAATATTGGCATTAAGCAATAGTAGGGCAACAAAAACACGATCTATTCACAGCAGGAAGCTCTTAGCTTTGCTGAAGGTCCATTTTCACATATCCTCTTATCAGGTGGATTATCCCCCTTCAGTCAATCAGTTAGTTTCTTTTGAGTTTCCTGCCATTATAATTCATATAAATGCTAACAATTCTCTCCCCCAGAGGTAGTAAATTTCCCACTCTTCATCTTGCCATTCTTATGAAAGAAGCTCATCTTGGGGAAAGTATAAGTGAATAGGTGGAATGGATGGTCCCTTTCAGGGCCAGGTCAATTTCTTTCAGTCTCTTTTCTGCTACAGGCAGGAACTCTGATTTTAACTTGTCCTTATTTAAAGTTATCCTTTCGATTTTTTCCCCCAGAACAGATTTGGAGTCAGATAAAATTCTCTATTTCTTCCTGCATCTCACAAAGCAAACACTCAAGCCCTTGAGATTTTTACTTGAATTGCCTAAATCGCTGTAGTCCTATTCACCAGGAAGTATCTAAGCATTATGTTTTTCAGTCTCTCCGCGGCTTTATATCCATTTCTAGTTATCAATTGCTGCCAATGAGGCAGTGTGAACCCCACCCCCCTGCAAATCAGTGGTTATAAACCACGTATTTATTTAGTTCATGAGGTGAGTCGAGTGGCTTTTAGTTACAGCTAGGGTGATTCACATAAGTGATGGATCATGATTGGGCTCTATCACCTGATCACCTGCTGGGTACAGGACCAATGTTGTCCTGTCTAAAATGGCCTCAGTGGCTTTTTTGTCTAAATCTTGTTTCCCAGAAGGCTAGCTGGGACTTGTTCTCATGGCAAAAGTAGAAGAGGAAAAATGGAGGAAATAGATCAGTGCTTTAGAATGCTTTTAATTGTAACATCCCAATGGCTACAGCAAGTCACTTGGGGAAACCCAGAAACCAGGGAGGAGCAGATTGCCTGGGGGAAAGCACTACAAAATGACAGAAAATGAAACCCCAAATCCCAAGCCATAAACATATGAAAAATGGGTGAGGAATTTACACACCAATCTTTCAGTCTTATTTCTTCAATATTGAGGATTTGTTGTTCACCTCTTCATACAAAACAGTGCAAGGGAAGATTATGTGAAATCTAAATTTGGTTCTTACCTTTGATTAAGATGCTTTAGACTAAATTTCCAATTCCCTAAGAAAATAACCATAATAGCAGTAATTATCAAAATATTTCTATGCAACACACATGACTCAGCTTTCTTTACTGACATTATGACATTGTTTAGTACTCTGAATTACTCTTTTAGGAATTGTCCTAATGAGGAAACTAAGGGCAAAAGTACATAATATTTTTAGAACTGATTTTTGGGAAATAAGGTTTATTGATAATCCCAACTTGATATGAATCATCTGAGCTTTATATGGAACTGAAAGCAATTAGATACTCACATTTGTGTCCCAAAGCACAACTACCATCCCATACCACATAATTTACCTCTTGAATTTGCTGTCATATTATCTCCTTATTTTGGCAATACATTTACATGTATGATGATTTACATAAAGTATTAACATATACATAACAAAGTATAAAAACACATAGCAGAAAGAAAGAATTGTACTGAAAGGTATGCAATTGCTTTCTTCTATCAAAAAGTATATAAGGCAAATAAAACTAAATTCATTTACAGCATGTATCCCATAAGCACAAGACAACATCAGTAGTATTATAGTTCATTTGAACTCAGAAAACCTCTGAACATTTGAAAATAAGGTTAGAATCCATATAAAAAGATTTTGTAACTGCAATTCTCCAGACTTCTTTTCTATATGAAATTGTATTGGAACTTGATAACATTTAGCTCAAATATTATTTGGAGTCTTGATTGCATTCTTCCCTCTTCTCTTCCTATCTCTTCTTCTACCACTTTCCATAGACCCCATCTCTTTTGAGTACCCACTTCCTGGTGTTTTATTTTGTTGAAACTTGATTTTGATGAATTTTACTATTTCTGAGGAATTACATTACTTGAGACCTCTTTTAACTCTACCACAGTTCAGTTAATACATTTGTATCCACTTGTATACCATCCAATGTATTTATTTATAAGTTTATAAGCTAAATCTAGTTTCTGTATATAAGGGAAAACACACATCCTTTATCTCTCTGGGACTGACATATTTCACTTAACATAATTTTTCCAGGTCTTTTCTTTATAAATGGTACAACATTGTTCTTTTAAATGGATGAATGAATTCCATTTGTGTGTGTGTGTATTATATTTTTTGATCCCTTTGTCCATTGAAGGGTATCTGGGCTGACTTCTTTACATTAACAATGGTGAATAGTGCTGATACAAATTTTGGTAGTTCTCTTGCCTGAATTGTCCTTTCCTTAGCTTAGTCTCCTTTCAAAACAACAATTTCTTTATTTCTTTCCTTGATACATGAATCTAATTTGTTTTCGTTCAGAACACCAGTATAAGGTGTATATATATCAGTAAAAGGCAGTATATATCAGTGTATATCAGCATATATATATACACACACACATATATACACAATATATACACATATACACAGTATATATCTACACATCAGTATATGTACACCAGTATATATCAGTATATGTATACTGTGTATATATACATATGTATACCATGTATATATACATATGTACACATGTACATACATTCATATGTATACATGCACATATGTATATATGTGTATGTACATAGATATGTGTGCACATATGTAAATAGACATATGTACAGTATATAGTACATACATATGTACTTTATATTTATACTAATGTTATAGATATTAGTATATATACCGCATATACAGATGTCTATACACATCAATGTAAATATATCAGTATAGATATATTGTACATATATCAGTATAGATATACTGATATTATATATATCAGTGTATATACCAGTATAAGGGAAATGAACATTGTAAATGAACTTTGAAAATAAAATTAAAATAAATACATTAAATTGCAATTCAGTAGACTTTTGCCCAAGAACTCAAGTCCTATGTTTCTAAAATATAATAAATAGTATTTACTGGAATTTCAGCTATCATCCTTGCAGTGTTAATTATAGCAAAGGCTACTGTTTTATGGGCTACTTAAAAAATTATGTGTTATAAGATGAAGAACCAATTGGAAAAGGTGAGACATGACATATGTATGAGAAAATATTTGGGGTGATTCAGCACACCAGTGACCAAAGCAGAGAATAACCCTGTTCTAATAACCCTGTTCTCCTGGAGCTCACATTCTAATGGTAGAGCCATAACTATGATGCCAAGTGATCATTAGTGCTCTGAAGATGGCAGGTGACGATGAAAGTAGGGAGTGTTCTTTTCATTTAGAGATTTAGAGCAGTCAGGGAGATAGGAATGCCATCTGTGGGAAGAGCATATTTGAACAGGGACGAGAGGGAAGGGAAAGAGATGGGAAAAGGTAGCTTCAGATAGCGTAGACTATGGGTGCAGAGGCTCTGCAATGGAAACATTTGAGATGTTGGAGAAGCAACAAGCAAGCCATCTTACTTATAAACGAGTGAGTAGAAGAGATGACAGGGCTCAGACCCTGTAGACCTGTTAGAACTTTGGATTTCACTGTGTGATGGATCCAAGCTGTGCAAGGATTTTGGACAGAGAAGTGCATGAATTGATCATGTTTTAATACTGTGACAACTGCACGGAGAAAGAGTATAAAGAACAAGGGAGTGAAAATGCTTAATTTAGTTAGAGATTATCGCACTTATTCAGATAAGAAATGATACAAGTTCAGACTAGGGTAGCAGTGACCGAGGTAGTATGAAGTAGTCAGATTTGGGATATATTTTGAATGTAAATCTTACAGAATTAATTTGATTGTGGATCTGATAATAGAATGTGAGAAAAGTAGTGTGGCCAAAACACCAAGGTTTTTGTCTAGGGCAGAATTGAGTTGATATTAGATGAGAAAAACTGAAGGAGGAAGAAGAAGAAATGAAGACTTGGTTGTACAATTGTTGAGGTTGAAATAACTTGGTTATCAAGTGAAGAAGTGAAATAAGCAGTTGAGTAAATGACTATGAAATTGGAGGAGAGATTTATATCAGAAAAGTAATTTTTGGGGTCATAGAAAGGGGCCAATTGGTCATTGGTTGAATACAATTAGGACAAAGAATTGACTGTAAGACAAGGAGAGAGTAATAGAATTAGGACAAAGAATTGACTGTAAGATGGGAGAGCTATTGCTTCATGTTAGTTTTGAAGTTTTTCCCAATTACTTTAAGTACACTCATCTGCAAAATATAGGAAAAATATAAAGGCTGCAGAGTATATTACTCTTCTGATATCTCAGCTCAATAACTATGTCCAGACATGAAGTCAGATCAAGTATATTTTCTATGCAAAGTGAAAATTGTGTTTTGAAAATGATTTGCATGCCTTTTGAAAACTTTAGGTAGTGTTAAAGATAAGAGAACAAGACTTGTGAATACAAGATCTGAAAGTGTTGACATCTTGGCCATTAGAAGATTTTCACATTGCTTAAGTGAAGATGTTGTTCTGAGTAGGTACTAATGCATAGTAATTTGAGCTTCAGGTCCTATTTGTATGTATTTAACATATAAAAATAGTTGGGGATTTGTAAGAATCCAGAAATATAGGGAAGCTCTTATATGAAGTTCATGTTGGAAATTCAGTCAGTGGTTACACATCTATGAACAATTTAATTATTTGCAATACCAGATGGTAGAAATAGGATCAATTAATAGTATCAGATGTTTGATGGCAGGATAACTCCCAACTCTGAACCCAAAGCAGGATGACAATCTTACTCTTCTATATTCTCAGAGTCTCGTCTCTAAGTGTGTCTTTAAGGAGTACTTCACAACTATTCATGGGTCAGTCATGGCTACTGTTACTATTCTGTTAGTAGTTACAGCTCCCCAGTATCATGTATAGCCCTGAGACACCTAGGCAGCAGCTCCACACTGACTCTCACCTTCATTCGGGGTGAGTACAGGGTTAAATAGCCACGTTGGGCTACCCATGACTGACGCTTTCCTCTAAACTTCAGACTGTTTCTGAATCTGTTTCAGCATGCAGATATCTTTGTCATGAGAAGTAATTTCTTTCTCCAGGACTCTGTATTGCCCCAGGCAATTTACTTGATTCTTCTTCCAATCACTTTTTTATAAATGAAATTTTCATCGTTCAAAATGATGGGTTTCATTATGACATTTCCACACAAGTATGTAGTGTACCTTATGCATAGAATGCATCTTATTCATGGCCATCACCCACCCTTGTCTCACCTTAAATAGTCCTCTATTTAGGTTCATGACTTTTTGAGTTGTTTACCAACTAACCAAACAACAAAAAAATAGACAGTTTTTATCATTATGATTCTGGACTATTCTAATCCTGGACCACATTTGAGTTCTTTGCTTTTGAGACTCCTTCTCCTTTACGTAAATTGGTGGATGTAAAGTGCTAACAAGGGCTGTCCCTCAAATCCACATGTCAGATGGATCCAAGTCTCTTCTTTTTTCAGAATGCCTGAGAACACTCTGTTATATAGATCTTGAGTGGAGAAATGTGGCAGGTATTGTGTCTCCTTGTTTTTTCCTCCTGCTATGTTATTATACTTGTTTAGGTTTTTGGAACATTGGAGAGCAAAATAGAACTCAGATTTTTCTATACCATCATATAAAAACCTGTCTCTAGAGGTCCATTGATGATGAGTATTACTGAAACATGGGAAAAAGCATGCTTCTCTGTGTGTGTGTGTGTGTGTACGCATGCGTGCTTATGCATGCGTATGCATGTGCTCACGCATGAATGTCTGGAAAAAGATTTTCAGTTTTTCATTTACTGAGTTCAGGGCAGGCTTTACAGATCATTCCCCTGACTGATTTTGTTCTTAGAACATCAGGAGTTCAGATGAGCAGTTAGAACTGCTATTAAAAAGCCTTTGTGTATAGAAGATGATGCTACTGACACAGACTGCTGGCAAGCTAAGTATTTTTTCTTCTTCTTCTTTTTTTTCCTTCTCCCAGCAGCAGGGGTGAGTTTGAGCTGAGCTATCCCTGCTAATCTCTAGGTCCCCATTTATGAAACAGTTGGCTACTTCAGGGGAGCAAGTAGAAGGCTGTGAACCGTTTTCTCAGTGCAATGTTAAGTGCTCCTGGTAGACAGTGATGCCAGAGGGGCAAGGAAAACCTGGCAAATTATTGCTCATCTCAAGCAGCTCCTAATATACTTTCCTACTGAGGGAAAGTCAGTAAAGAAAAAGGAGGCTGCAGCCAGCAGGAGCTGACAGATTCTTTGGCCAGTCTCTGGCTTCTGGGCCTTGCTTTTGTGGACACAGTATCCATGCAGGTGGCCCAATCCAACGTGGGAGGACAGCTGCTAATATACATCCTGGCAGAGGTGGAGGTGCAACGCTAAAACGTTCTGCTATAAAATATTTAGGGAAAGCTGTGAATTTCATTTTCTTTTGATTAGTTCCCCCGATCTATACTTTAGTAGCTTTGCTGAAGGGCCCAGAATCAAACCAGAGATATCCCCAGAGCCCATTTAAGTACTTTGCAGTGTTTACTTAATATTTTAAAGATAAAAAACACTTTAGAACATTGAGCAGACCAAAAGAACAAAACCTATTTATGGACCCTGAGGGCATTTCACCTTTAAGACAGCAAAGCTGTCAGGAAACCAAAGAAGTCTTTCATTTTTATAGCCACAGATAAATTGTGGGATAAAGCAGCTTCAGTGGTTCCTCTTAACTCTTTCAACTCTGCCTTCTTGCCTGTAACACATAACCACTAGAGAAAATCCCTCCTTTATGATGACACCTTTTGATATTTTTTTTATTTAGAATGACTAGTTAAAGAAGTGCGTTTCAGGACGTCACAGAACTTAAGTGGAAACAAAACGACTTCCGTAGATTTGCCCGTTTGGGAATCAGAAAGCCGAGATCTAGTGCTAGTTTGGGTGTTTGGTGGTTGTGTTGGTGCAGGAAAATCTTGCTCATAGAAATCTCAAGCTGTGTGATCATGGGCACGTTACTTTGCTTGAGATGAGCTGCTGTTTCCACTGCTGTAACAAGGAGAATGAATAATACTTACCTCACTGTGCTGTTATGTGAGATAAGACACGGAACAGCTACACCACCAGCACAGAGGTTTGCTCATGACAAGCACTCGCATTGATTAATGCTAGAGGTCAATAGTGCTATAAAGAATAGAACAAAATAAAATTTAGTTTTATTTTATCCCATTTTCTTGATAATGTGGAGTTAGTATAAGATTTTAATGACGATGACATATATGAGTACTTTGTATACCAAATGCTACATTAACTGTAAGATATACTTATATCATGATGGATTTGGGGGGAGCTCCCTGACGAACATAGGTAAATAAAAAGAAAGAAAACAATAGAGCCAGTGAGAGAGTTGTCAGCACAGTTATGGACTGGTTGGAGCATTATTAGAGTTAGAACAGAATTAAAACTTCTTCCCAAACCAAATCAAACCAAAGCAAAATCCCAAATCAAAATCCAAACAAAATGGTAGCATGCAGGCCTAACCATCCTAACTGCTTCTGTTTGTCTTAAGAATACATTAATGGGGCTGGGAAGTTGGCTCAGTGGTAGAGCGCTTGCCTTGCATGCCTGAGGCCCTGGGTTCGATTCCTCAGCACCACATAAGCAAAAAGAAAGCCGGAAGTGGTGCTGTGGCTCAAGTGGTAGAGTGCTAGCCTTGAGCTGAAGAGCTGAGGGACAGCTCTCAGGCCCAGAGTTCAGGCCCCACGACTGGACCCCCCCCAAAAAAAAAGAATACATTAATGATATCTTTCTTCTTAGGAGAATCTTTTGACCTTCTGATCAGTGTTTTTGGTTCTAATATATCTACGCAAATGACATTGTGACTGTTGTGTGAATTCAGCTACTACAGGGCCATTTTAGTTCCAGAATCCCCTCTCTGGCCCAACTTGATTTGTCCTAGCATTCCTTACTAGGAATAAGGTATTTCTAGTAATAGTAATGTCACCATTTTTGTTACATGGTAAAGTGGGGATGGATTTGAAGAGTTAAATTTGAGTTGGATTCACTAAAGTATTTCTCTTTAGAAAGAAACAGTGAATATTCTTCCTTATGTGCTACATCCCTTAATATATATGTGACTTTATATGTAGACATAAAATAGATGATCTGCTAAATGCTGTTAAAATGGGGTGGGGGAGGAGAGGTACAAAGAATATGTAATGGGGGGGATTTGATCCAAGTTCATTACATGCATGAATGCAACTATCACAATGAAACTCCTATGTACAAATATTTAATGTAATTTCTTAAAAATAACTTTTTTCTTGACCTTAATGTGATTGAGCAGCTGTTACCTTAGTCTTTTTTGAAAATTTTCCTTCCTATAGGTCATGTACACAAATGTATAGAAAAATTCAAAAGAATGCTTGTACAAATAGAGAAATTCGTGTGTATTGGTAAACTATCATGATGTAAGGTTGGTTTTTCAAATAAATGAAGAGATGAATGAAGCATTATTCACAATAAATTAGTTCAGGCTCATAGACCGGGACTCAAATTAATCAAGTTAATGCAAGTCAGAAATTTAACAACATGAACGCTCTACACTGGTAGCTTCTAAGGCATTTGTCGGCTTTTGATATTTCACTATTATATGATCTAAAGACCTAAAAGGACTAGATTTTGGACCTGTATGGGTCCA
Source organism: Dipodomys ordii (assembly GCF_000151885.1). NCBI lineage: Eukaryota > Metazoa > Chordata > Mammalia > Rodentia > Heteromyidae > Dipodomys > Dipodomys ordii. The sequence continues at coordinate 10,520,424 of NW_012267232.1, forward strand.
AGGGATTTTTGAGTGAAAATTCCTGGACCAATTAATAATAATTTCTATTATGATTTTTTCTCCTGGAACATAATGTTGTTTTCAGATAAGAACACATTCTTCCTTACATTTGTGGATGCTCTTAGCCCTGGAAAAATCTCTTGGGAGCTCTGTAAAAGCCTTTTTTTTAAATTACAGGTGACTTCATGGGGCTTAATTAGACCAAGCATAAAATAAAAAGACAGATAAGATACTAAAATAAAAAGATAAACATTGAGGACTATGTTCTTCTTCATTAATTTGTAATATCAAGTTCCCTGTATTTCTAGGAAAGTGAAACCTATAACTGACAGGATCTTTTTACTACTTTCTATGATAAAGGTAGAGGGCAAGTAGATTCTGACAAAAAATAGAATCACAAGAATATAACTAGAATGTGGGCAGAGATAACACACTTGTATTTTCTTCAATCTTTTTTCTTTTTAGCAAAAAGTTGTCAATGAGAGCTATCAAGACACATTAGTTCAAGGAAGAACAGATTAAACAAAAAGATCTAATGGTGCATACATTAAAATCTGTTTCTGTGAATAACAGTATCTGTCTTTCTCTGTTTCTCACATACACAAGAATTGTGGACTATTATTTTAAAAACCAAAGTGTGAAATGTGGCATTTGTGCCTGTTAATCCCCAGATCATTTATTACTATAAATTTTCTTTTTATGAGGTGTTAGAATAATGCTCTGAAGGATGACAATTCTGCAGATGCTTTCTAAGCCTCTGGAGGCTGAGCAGTGTGTGGAGTGATGTAGGGGCAACCAGACAATGCTTCATTACCCAGGAAACTGACCCTTCTGTGGTCTGCTGTAAATGAGAACTGAAAACTTTCTCCATCCTATTATCTTGTCAATTCCTAGCATCAGTTCCTAACAAGAGAGTTGAAATGCAATGTAACGTTGGTTGAAAAAGAAGTACTTAGGATTTAGTGGACTGTGACTTAACTGAAAATCCACATGGGTAATATTTAGCTTGTAAGATGATTTTTTTTCATGCAGATCATGATGTTTACCTGTTGTCATGAAACTCACATTTCTTCCTATCAGTAGTTCTCAGTGGAAAACACCGGAGAGTGAAGAGACAAACCTACTTCTCACCAATGTGGTAACACCAATTCCAGCTAGAATAAAAGTAGAATTTTTTCTTCCATAAAATTAACTGTATTTTGTCATTTTTACCCTTGTTCTGAGAGGAATTTTTCTTTTTTCTTGAGGCACACAGGTAGGTGGGTAAATGGGAGTTGTATTTCAGAAGAAAGAAAAAGAAAAAAAAGATTTCACATAAATTTCTCATAAAGTGATGTGGTTAGAACTTTTGCTTGAAAATACTTACACTTGGAAAAAATTATATTAAGTGAAGTAAGCCAGGCCCAAAGAAACATAGGTCCCATGGTTTCCCTTATTTGCAATAACTAGTATATGTCTGAATCAACAGAAAAGGTCAGATAAGTTGATGTTAGGGAAATGAACCCTAAGATATGTATTCAAATGTTTTTTTCTTTCATGAGATTGTTTCTAACACAATTATAAGATTATTCTTTGTTGCTTTGTATGTCCCTCCCCCACGGTATAACCCCTGCTTTCACTGTATATGATGTTGTTATAATTTGTGGAGGGGAAGGGCAAAAACAAATTGTTTAAATAGGGATACAGGTGGACCCATTGCAACAATGAGAAGTACAAGTCGTTATGTCAAAAATGAACTTTACAACTTTGATGGTGGAGGGAGGAGGGTTGGGTGGGGGACGGGAGGAGGGGGAGGATGGGATGGGAAGGGGAAACAAAGGAGGAGGCGACAATGCTTGATGAGAAATGTACTCATTGTCTTGCCCATGTAATTGTAACCCCTCTGTACAGTATTTTCACAATAAAAAAAGAAAATACTTAAACTGAATAAAAGCACAGTTCATTTTAGGACTTTTTTGGGGGGGTCAGTTGTGGGACTTGAACTCAGGGTCTGAGTGCTGTCTCACTCAAGGCTAGTACTCTACCACTTTGAGCCATAACACCACTTCTAGTTTTCTGGTGGTTAATTGGAGCTAAGAATCTCATGACTTTCCTTCCCGGACTGGCTTCAAACCAGTCTCCTGAGCAGTAGGATTATAGGTGTGAACCCCTGGCTTGTAGGATTTTCTATGGGATTGAAAAATGGAGAAGTAAAAGCAGCTTTAGTCTCCAGCTTTCTTTGTTAGAGTTCGTCTCATGGCTTTGTGCATTGCTCTGAGAAATGGTGTCTGAGTCATTCTTTCTTTACAAACTTTGTTTTAGTTCTTTTTATATATTTAGCTGATAGAGAGCCTGTGTCTAGAGAGCTACCTGACTCCTTTCAATTTTACCTGTCAGTCTCTTAGGGTTTTTTCATTCTTCAAATTTCTGAGAGTAAAGATCTTTGTATTCCGTATCATACTCAAGTTATTGACCATCCAATAGTGTACTAGATTGCAAAAAATATCCCATAATTTTCTATCCTTCCCTGTAGCCATACTCTTGCAATGTGACATTCAACTTCTCTCACTAAGAGATGATGTCTGATTCGTCATCTGTGAATCTAGGTGGTTGTATGACTTGATTTGACCAGAAACAATATTGTGTGGTTGTATGTTATGTTCTCTAAAGGAATTGAGTAGTTTCTGCAATTGTCTTGGAAAACTGTCATGTGGATATGCCTGGATCAATCTCTGCTGAACATTTTAGACTAGACAGCTCCATCCACCTGGCACCTGACTATACATACAAGACTGAAACCATCCAAAATGATTGAAAGAAGGACCAAATCAGAGAGATCAACCAGCTAGTGCAGCACAGACTGCTAGCCCAAATTCTGGCCAGCAGTCTGTGCTGCACTAGCTGGTTGATCATAAGGTCAATTGACAACTATTTTTTTAAATTTAATTTTTAAGCACTAATTTCTAAACCACTAATCTACTAGTTTTGGTTTAATCAGCCTTTCTGGTGGAATTATGGTAAAATAAACAAACACATAAGTGCACAAATATGGTCGCCTACCTCTTCCTTAGTGGCTATGGGCAAGATAGTTTTATTTAGAAAAGATTATAAGCTCTCATTTATTCAACAAATACTTAATGTGGTAGGTATATAAATCAAGGGATATAAGAAATAACATAGTCCCTGCTGTCAAGGAGTTAGTGATATTCAATATGTGGAATTTTTACTTTTGCAGGAGGCAGAAATTAACCACATAATCACCTGGAAGAGTATTTCACTATAAAGTGACAGGTAAGTAAGCATGTTTTTATAAGAGAAACAGTAACAACTGGACTGGACTTGAGGACTTACTAAGTGGAATTGGGCCACAGTTGAAAAAAAATAATGTGAAGGGTTAGCCAGGTGCTGGGCCTCACATCTGTAACTATAGCTACTCAAGAGAATGAAATCTGAGGACTGAGGTTCAAAGCCACTTTGGACAGAAAAGTCTGTAAGATTTTTATGTCTAATTAACAAGCAAAAGGCCAGAAATGAAAGTATAGCTCAACTACTAGAGAGCTAGCCTTGCATGAAAAAACCAAATGTGTGTGTATACGGGGTGGGGGGAGAGGCCCTGAGTTCAAGTTCCTGTACTGCCAGCAGAGAAGGGGGTGGTTAGTCAAGGAAAAAAGTGACAATGGGACAGAGAGAGATTTGTGACCAATGGCTCTAGACAATGAGGAAATAAAAGTATATTGTTTAAGCTACTCAGCCTGTGATATTCAGGTCTGACAGCTCCAGGAGACAAATATAGGCCTCAAATAGCAACGTAGGTAAATATGCACAAAAATGGGAGGAAATGGCTATCAGAAATCCTTTGGAGGCATTTGAGTTGGTTATAGAAGTTTTGTAACTTTCTGTTATGTCAACATATGGGGTGTGACCAAGATGAACTGAGTTTATTAATCTCCTTAATATTAGTAGAATAAAATGTTAGGGTTGTTATTGCATCACCTTCCGGGTTATGTCCTGACTTTGTCTTCTGTGGGCTCTGGGGTGTGAGGCAGTAGTCTCATAAACCTGGTTGTCCCTCAGAATAATCTAAAGATAGATCCCAGCCTGAGCGACTCTGACTCATTAAATCTATATTTAAGAACAGGAATTTATGCATTTCATTACCATATATGAAATGATGGGCCCACAGTAATTGCTTATTTGGATTGTGGAATGAGATTAGGTATAGAATATATTGATGTTTGTACAGAGAAATTCCAGGAAAGCTTTAATCTATATAGCATCTGCAATGTGCCTCTTATCTATATCTCCAGTCTTGGCTTGTACCTTCCCTTTTAGAAAACAATAGTTAATATTTACTGAAAACTCCTTTTACACAAGGTATCCACTATACACAGATAAGGAAATTCAGGCTCAGTATGGACAGAAATCACCTGAGATGGCAAAGGTGAGTAGGGATAGGTGAGAACATTGATCATGGTGCAGTGTATTCATAAACTACATTGCTTAATGGTATCTCCTTCATACAATTATATAAAGACAATAAAACTAAAATTTAGAGAAAACACAAACAATGTAGAGCAATAAACACATTACAAAATTATAAAAAGGACTCAAGCCAGTATATTGTAGAATTGTATATTGTTGGTATAGTGTATAATCTCAGCTCTAAAGGTACCGTATAAATTTTACCTTTTTTTCCAGTTTCTCCTTGGTTTATGACACTCATCAAGCTCAGAATTCATTATCTAATTTTCTCTACTTATATAAATGTGAACTTCCAATGACCACTTTACTACTCCAGACCATAATGTTGCTTCAATATTATTCTATTGAATTTTTATAATAGTTAATGTATATGCTATGGGTTAGAACTCTTTGGAGAGTACAATTATGTGCCCCAGAGATTATAAATTTGTTTGGAATCCCAAATCTTAGACATCTTTAATTTTTTTATTGTAACAGAGGGGTTACAGTTACATGAGTAATGTAATGAGTTCATTTCCTATTGTGCATTGATACCCCCACATTTGTTTTTCCCCTATCTCCCTTCCTTCCCCACCTCCCCAACTCCCCCCCCCCCCCCCCCCCAAGTTGTAAAGTTCATTTTCAACATAGTGTTTTGTACATCTTGTTGTTACAATGGGTCAACCTGTATCCTTGTTTCGGCATTTTGTTATTTCCCTTCCTCTCCCCAAATTAGAAAAATGTATATACAAGATGCAGGGCGCCAGAATCAAATACAGTGACAACAGGGGTTGTACCATGGGGGAAGAACATACAAAAGAAACAAAAAATCATTTAGCATTTTAAAAACAACAGTGAAAAAATAAAAAAACCTCTTGTGTCCCTCGTGTTGGAGTTCTTTTTGTTTCATATTATCTTAGATGGTCATACATACATAGCTTTTAAACTTTTCTGATTGTCTGGTGAGATTATCCTAGACATATACTAATTGCAAATAAAGGAAAAATGGGACTTATATTTTTTGGGCCTAGACATCTTTTTGCATAGAGTTGCTCTGAAAGTTTGAGCCATGGAGAATAAAAATTAAGAGCTATGTGCATATGATCATATAAAATGATGTTTATTGAAATGAACTACAAGAAATGGAAACAAATTTCTTATTTTACTGTTTGCAGTTCCTTTTTTTAAAATAAGGTTTTTCTTATAAAAATACTGTACAGAGGGGTTACAGTCACATTAGCAATTACAGTTACATAAGCAAGGTAATGAATACAATTCCTATCAAGTATTTTTTAGAGGTCTTATTTTTTATTTTTTTTATTGTGAAAATACTGTACAGAAGGGTTACAATTACATGGGCAAGATAATGAGTACATTTCTTATCAAGCATTGTATCCTCCTCCTTTTTTTCCCCTTCCCATCCCTTCCCATCCTTCCCCCCCCCAAATGATCACAAACAAGGCCATACTAAAGCTACCAGCACGACATGTTTATTGCAGCATTATTTACCATAGCTAAGATATGGAACCAACCCAGATGCCCCTTAGTAGATGAATGGATCAAGAAAATGTGGTATATATACACAATGGAATTCTATGCCTCCATCAGAAAGAATGACATTGCCTCATTTGTTAGGAAATGGAAAAATGGACTTTTTCCTCCTCCCCCCTTCCCACCAAAGTTGTAAAGTTCGTTTTTCACATAACGATTTGTACATCTCATTGTTGCAATGGATCCACCTGTATCCCTATTTAATCGATTTGTTTTTTCCCTTCCCCTCCACAAATTATACCAACCTCAAATACAGTAAAAGCAGGGGATATACCATGGGGAAGAGACATACAAAACAACAAAGAAAAAATAATATAAATGTGTTAGAAACAATCTCCTGAAAGAAAAAAACATTTGAATACATATCTTAGGGTTCATTTCCCTAACATCAACTTATCTGACCTTTTCTG
>NW_012267232.1:10529225-10627340 GCF_000151885.1 Dipodomys ordii
AACTCTGGGCCTGGGTGCTGTCCCTCAGCTCTTCAGCTCAAGGCTAGCACTCTAGCACTTGAGCCACAGCGCCACTTCCGGCTTTTTTTCTTTTTGCTTATGTGGTGCTGAGGAGTCGAACCCAGCGCCTCATGCATGCAAGGCAAGTGCTCTACCACTGAGCCACCTTCCCAGCCCTGAGAAGTATTTTTTATTATTATTTTTTTTATTTTTTGTCGGTCGTGGGGCTTGAACTCTGGGCCTGGGCGTTGTCCCTCAGCTCTTCAACTCAAGGCGAACGCTCTACCACTTGAGCTACAGCGCCACTTCCAGAAGTATTTTTTTATAATGGTCTGAATCTTGGTTGTTTTCGTGGTGATGTTTCCATTGCCATCTCTGAGTTTGTTCATTTGGGTATGTTCTCTTCTTGTTCTGATAAGATTTGCCAAAGGTCTGTCAATTTTGTTAATTTTTTCAAAGAACCAACACTTGGTTTTGTTGCTTCTTTTCATTTTTTTGGGATTCTAATTCGTGTAATTCTGATTTAATTTTAATTATTTCTTTCTTTCTACTGGATTGGAGTTTAGCTTGCTACTCTTTTTCAAGGAGGTTCAGATGTCTCCCTAAATTGTTGGTTTCAGATCTCTCCAATTTGTTGATATAGGAACTCAGAGCTCTAAACTTGCCTCTGAGTACTGCCTTGGCTATGTCCTAGAGGAGCTGGTAATTTGTGTATTCATTTTTGTCGAATACCATGAACATTTGAATTTCCTTTCTAATATCTTCCATGACCCACTGGTGATTCAACAGTGTGTTGTTCAGCCTCCATGTCTCACAGGACTTTATTTGGTGGCTTTTGGTGTTGAGTTCTAATATTATTACCTTGTGGTCTGAGAAAATGTAGGGCATAACTTCAGTGTTTCTGAATTTGGACAAGTTTGCTTTGTGACTTAAATGTGGTCTATTTTGTTAAATGTTCCATGTACTGCTGAGGAGAACATGTAAGCTGATGCTGCTGGGTGAAATATTCGGTAGATGTCTGTTATATCTAGTTGATCTATGCAGTTTTTTAGATATTGCTGGTGGTGAGTAGAATATCCTCACACACTGCATCTGGCCCCTTTGTCCCAGACTCTCTGTTGATATGGGGGCTGCCGCTGTGGACCCTGGCAAGTGCTCAAATCTGTGTCCTTGACCAAGCTGCCTGGATTTCCCTCTCTGGCCAAACTCTCTGTACTGTGATGGCACACTTAGTGTGATTCTCTAGCCTAGGACTATTCACTGGAACACTGAAACTGCTTTTTTTTATTTTTTTGTCAGTCGTGGGGATTGAACTCTGGGCTTGGGCGCTATTCCTGTGCTCTTCAGCTCAAGGCAAGCACTCTACCACTTGAGCCACAGTACTCAAGTGGTTTATTGGAAATAAGAGTCTCACGGACTTTCCTGCCCGGGCTGGCTATGAACTGCGATCCTCAGATCTCAGTCTCCTGAGTAGCTAAGATTATAGGCATGAGTCACTGGCTTTAGGCTACTAAAACTGCTTTCTATGTGAGAGCTTGTTTAACTTCCTGCTTCTCCTCTGCCATCTTCCTCGAGACCTTGTCTTTTCTTTTTTTCTTTCCTCTGGTTTATTCCCTTTCGTTGCTGTTTTTGATTTCCGTACCCTTTGTCTTATACATAAATTTATCTGATTTGGGGAGGGAAAGGGTAAGCATAGAAACAGTCTGACAAAGAATGAACCAATTTAACAGTGATAAATACTAAACACTATGTTGGAAATGAACTATACAACTTGGGGAGACAGGAGTTGGGAGAGAAAAACTGGGAGAAAATAACAAACGAGGTGATGTGGTTCAAAAAGAAAAGTACTCATTATGTAACTGTCACCCCTCTGTACAACACCTTTACAATAAGAAAAAAAATGTGATGCATGAGAGAAAGCAAGATCTGGGCTATCTAGTCAACTATTCATTTTCACCCTGTCTTCTTTTCTTTTCTTTTTTTTGATGTATGTAAAAAGCCACGCAAATTGTATGTAATCAATAATGATGTATAAAAATCTTGAAATATGATTTATTTAGGGATATGTTAATTAAACAAAACCAAAAAATCTTGTATTGCTATCAGTCTTTAAGGATGTAAACAACAAAACTGTAAAATTTCCATGTTCCTTCAATGAAATTGTGCAATTCAGTGCAATTGTCTATTACATTTCAAAGATGAGTACAAATCCATTGTGTATTAAAATGTTTATTTATATTGTTTTCTGTCATAAAGCTCAGTAAATTTGTAACCTCTGCATCTTTGTCACCTGTTTACAGATGTCATGGAAAGCTCTTGATGATTAGCTAGCCAACTAAAGTTTCACTTCAGCTTGCATTGAATTTTACAGTATTTTTCAGTTGGCACATTTTTTTATTATGTTGGTGTGGGGCTTGAACTAGGGGCCTGGGTGCTGTTATTAAACCTCTTTGTACTCAAGGCTAGTGCTCTACCACTTGAGCCACAACACAACTTCTGATTTTGAGTGGTTAGTGAGAGGTAAGAGTCTCAAGAGGACTTTTCTGCCCAGGCTGGCTTCAAACCGAGATCCTCAGATCTTAGCCTCCTGAGTAGCTAGGATTACAGACATGAGCCACTGGCACCTGGCAGTTGACACACCTTGACATAAACCATACGTAGTATTTTGGACTGTCAATGAATTTTTGCTCAATCTTCAAATCAATTACTACTAATAACTTTGAGAAATGCAGTGTTTTTCATCATAGGCGCTATACTGAGAACTTCAACTTGACAATATATGACATTAGAGAATACAGGAGTTGAATTCAATCTGTGTTATCTAATTCTTCTGAAAATTTTTTATTGTTATTATAAAGGGGTTACAGTTGTTTAAGTCAGATAAGAACTACATTTCTTTTTGGGAAATGTCACACTTTCTGCTTCTTAAATTAGGTAGATGATAATTTTCTTTGATCCCCACAAGTAAATTGGAGATCATAACATGACCACTTTACTTCAGATTCACATTTTCATGGAAGAAAGAAATTTCAGTCAAGAAAGTAAAGATAAGGATGTAGTAGTGGACAGAAATTCAGACAGGGTTGAGAGGATTTTTGGTTACTTTTGTCTTTATTTTTGTTGAATTTAATGGATGGACTGCCTAGCTTTAGTTACAAATAGTAAACTCACAGCATCTGCTTTTTTTTTTCTTTTTGTCAGTCATGGGGCTTGAACTCTGGGCCTGGGCACTGTCCCACAGCTCTTCAGCTCAAGGCTAGCACTCTACCACTTGAGCCACAGTGCCACTTTTGGTTTTCTGAGTGGATTGTTGGAGATAAAAGTCTCATGGACTTTAGTGCCTTGGCTGGCTTTCAATCATGATCCTCAGATCTCAGCCTCCTGAGTAGTAGGATTACAGATGTGAGTCACCAGCACCTGACTAAGCATCTGCTTTTTTAGTCTCAAAAGAGAAATATATATATATTTTTAGAGAAGACACACACATATGTATATATAGCTTCACAGAGTTTGGTAACCATAATCTCTATCTAAATCTAAAATATTTTTATTTTCTTTGTAAGAACCTTATTTTATATATAAATTCTACTCCTGCTTATATATCTGAAAGAATTAAAGGCAGAGTCTAAGAGAAATGTTTGTGCACTCATATTCATAGCAACATCATTCATGATAACTGAAAGCTAACAGCAACCATTCTAATACCCATTAATGGAAAGGATAAATAAAATGTGATGTATGTATACATAAAATGTAATATTACTCAACCTCAAAAGGAAATTCTGACATATGCTATGATATCTAGGAAAATTAAGAGTATTATTTCAGTGAAATAAGCTAGTCACATTCACAAAAATTTAAGTGGTTGACTTTATAGAAATTAAAGTGCATAATGATAGTTTCTAAGGGTTGGAGGAAGTGGTAAATAGGAAGTTAATTTGACATAGATACAGACTGGCATTTCTGCAAAATGAAAGAGCTCTAGAGATGGATAGTAGAGATGCTTGCACAATTTGAATTCATTAAATGTTACCCAACTGTTCAAATGGCGAAATGGCAATGTTGGGTGGCAGAGAAAGATGACAGCCAAGCAAAATACTCAAATGATCATCTACCACAGATAAGTTGGGGTAGCTATTCCCTTAGTAAACTACTATCACTACTACTATAGCTGAAGGAAGCTATGGAAGAGTCCCTAATGTCTGCTTTAGTATAATGAAAAGAAAACATGTACTGAGCAAAGCAGGAAGGAAAGAGCTACTCCTGTCACTCCTAACTCTGTGTAGCCTAATGCAGAGTGATATCATGCCTTGTGGAGTGACAAAGACCAAGTTTATACCTTAGACTTGAAATCCAGTTATCAGCCCCATCATGGCTGTGCTGCCAAGTCCCACCATGGACTGGAACACTGAACACTGTGTTAGGCCAGGCACATGTAGTCTTTCCAACAACTCTCTTCAACACTTGTGTGGTAGAGTGGGGAGTAAAACTATACCCACTGGGACTACAGCATTTATACTCACACAAGACTTTGTCTTAGAGCTCACACAGGATGTTATTTTGGAGCTCAGTGCCAGGCCTTCCATGGCACAACTCAGTATCAGGTGGAAACCAAACACACCATAGAAATTGTAGAGGCTCAGGATTTCAGAGAGTCTATAGACGTGCCTCAACCTCAGAAGGAGACCTCCATGCTGATGGGATGCATTTGAGTTTTGGTTTACACCATTGATAATCTCAGAGTAGACTGGGCCTATGTGTAATTCCCTGAGACTGTTCAGGTTGCTGTGGTGGTGACACTTATGTGCTGTCAAGGAGTTACTCATACTGAATCAATCACATTTTTATTTAATCCACACAGACCTTGTGGTAAAAGTGTTTCCCAGTCTTGTGTAGCACAACTAGCTGTTCTCAGACCAGTGCTTTTCAGATGGAGATTTTGGACTTGCCCTGGCATTCAGCAGAGATTCATCTGTATTTCAGAATGCACCACCATGAGTGGGCGATGTGGTGGTATACTCTGGAGTTCCTTGCAGCTATGAGATCCCAGCATGATCCAGAACCATACATACACTGACAATGAGTAAGAGAAAGTATATTGGAGTTAGAATGTCCAGGATCTACACCTCAATTTTTTCATCTACAAAGTTTGTAAATTTAGTCAAGACCCTTAGTCTCTATAAGACTTAGCTGTCAGATATGTATGTGTGGGAATTATGACAATATATAGCTCATATTTTATTATGAGGATTAAGTGAACTAAGGCACATAAAGTGTTTAGCAGAGTGCCTAGTACTTGAATAGTAACATTTAATAAATGCAATCCACTATTAATATTTTTATCCAACTGTACTACTTGATATAGAAATTAAGGTATTGTTAAACTATGCCTTTCTATATTTTCTCAAATTATTGTCTCTTCAACCCTGTCCTGGGGATTTCTACTTCTAGTTACTTACTTATATCATTATTAATATTCTTCTTCTTCTTTTAACATCTTGCTTTTCTATCCCCCATTTTAGCAATAGATGTATTAGAAAACAATATGCCTAATGTTAGTAACATTGCATGTACCTCTAACTTAATTTTGACATTGCTTCAGAATGCTACGGATATTAAAACTGGCACTTCCTGTTTAAATTACATTCTTCCCACTACAGGCATCAGATATTTTACTTTATTTACTTAATTTAAATTCTTTCATGTGTGGCTTGAATTCAGGGCCTGGGTGCTGTCCTTGAGCTCTTTTGCTCAAAGTTAGTCCTCTATCACTTTGAGCCACAGGTCCACTTCTTATTTTTGAATGGTTAATTTGATATGAGAATCTCATGGAAACTTTCCTGCCCAGGCTGCCTTCTAATTAGGACCCTCAGATCTCAGGCTCTTGAGTAGCTTGGATTGCAGGATAAGCCACTGGTACCTGGCTGTCATAGATATTTTAAATGAAGCTAAAGAAGCCAGGTGTGGTGGTGTACACCTGTTACCCCAATACTCAGGAGGATGAGGAACAAGAGTTCAAGGCTATATAGCGACATCCTATCTCAAAAGCTAAGGAGGATTTTGAACAATATTTCATTTGCTTTTTAAAATTAAGTAGTTTTACATAGATATTTCATTTCAACATATCAGTTTATAAGTAAAATGCATCTTGATCAACATCACCCCTCTAAGGAAGAGTTTTTAAATATTTGGTTTATCATTTATTTGTTGCTTCTAGGTAATTTTATTCAGCAATGTGTCTACTTGCTAAGGTCTCCTACAGTCTTCACTTTTACCCAAATTTCTATCTTCCCAGACCTCTATTTCTTCCTTCTGAGCCTTAAATTCCCTTATGAATATCCTGACATTTCCTCACTGTGCTACTACATTTTGTCTCTTAATATATGTTTTTTGCTGGTTGTGTTTATGGCTTCCCTATCTCAGAGAAGTTAATACTCTTAACCAAAAATTCATATTAAGTCAGAAATCATTGCTTTTTCTCCATTGCCATCTGTTATGGCTTGAATTAAAGTTCAAGGCCTGGTTCGTTGTTCCTCAGGATGCCACATTAGGAGACAGGCATATAGAGAGAAGTCCTTAGGCAACTGGAGACATGCCTTTTGCTTTCTTGCTCACTATGTGAGTAGTTTCTCTTCCAAACACTCTTCTGTCATGGCCTTCTGACATACTACCAGAGGCTCAAGATAAGAATCCCACCCTCCCAATCATGTACTGGAACCGATAAAACTATGATCTAAAACATAAATAAAAACAAAACAAAAATCTCCAAAACAGCAACAAAAATATCATTTTACTGGGCACTGGGGCTCATGCCTAAAATCCTAGCTACTCAGCAGCCTGAGATCTGAGGATCATGACTGGAAGCCATCCTGGGCAGAAAAGTCCCTCTGAGATTCTTATCTACAATTAATCACCAGAAAACTAGAAGTGCAGCTGTGGATCAAAGTGGTAGAGCACTAGCCTTGAGCAAAAGAGCCCAGGCCCTGAGTTCAAGCCCTACAACTGACAAAAATGATGTTATTTTCTTCTTTTAAGTTAATTATATCAGGTGTCAGGTACAGTGATGAAAAGCTGACTCACACATCACTTATACCTTGCTCCTCACTCACTGACTTACTCCTACTTTACTTTGAAGACTGCACCCCAAACATATTTTAACTGGTGCCTACCTGTCCTCTTCTAATGTCTTGGCAATGTGTTATGTTTTTATTCAGGCCTTTCAATAACCCTTTCTCACAGACCACACAGTTTGTTACCCAATCTAATAGTCTCTCCAGCACCAGTTTGTTCCCAAACAATTGATTTTCCACAGTTGTGGTCAGAGCATTCATCTTTTTATAACATGGTCCTCATGTTTAGAAATGTTGGGTGTCGGGCTGGGAAGATGGCTCAGTGGTAGAGCGCTTGCCTTGCATGCCTGAGGCCTTGGGTTTGATTCCTCAGCACCACATAAGCAAAAAGGAAAAAAGCCGGAAGTGGCACTGTGGCTCAAGTGGTAGAGCACTAGCCTTGAGCTGAAGAGCTGAAGGACAGTGCCCAGGCCCAGAGTTCAGGCCCCACGACTGGACCCCAAAAAAAAATGTTGGATGTCTTCCCAAGACTTAGACAAAGCCAAGATTCATTGCAGTAAGGCCTTACAAAATGGAGGCTAGATCTGTTTTTCTAACTTTTCTTCTTGAATACTGAATGTGTTATTTTTAACGTATTTCATCTGAATTGTTATTCACAGGACACAGTGTAATCTTTCACACCTATGTACCAGCACATTGTTTTCTATAGTGTAGTGGGTTTTTTTTCCTTGATTCTTCATTTTCTCAAGCTCTATTCATAATCCTGACTGCCTACCAGAATAATTTTAAAAAGTAAAACTATCTTTCCCATTAGATTTTGAGTTGTAACTTCAGGACCAGGATTTAGTCTTATTTGTTTTCCTAAACTGTAATAGCATAGTTACTAAAATACTGCTATATTAATAGATCTTTGTGCTGTAAAGGAATAAATGAATTCTCATAAAATACAGGGCCCAAAAGGGAACCCTATTCATTGTTGGTGGAAATGTAAGCTATATAAATGTAAGCTATATATATGAATTCTATGCCTCCATCAGAAAGAACTACACCACCCTAGTTCTTAGGAAATGGAAAGACTTGGGAAAATATCATATTAAGTGAAGTAAGCCAGTTACAAAGAAACATAGGTCCCATGTTTTCCCTTATTTGCAACAGTTAGTATACATATAGGATAATCTTATCATATGAGCTGAAAACCTCAAAAAGCTATGTATATATGACCATATAAGATGATGCTAAATGAAATGAGCCCCAAGACATGGACACAAGAGGTCTGTCTTTGTTGTTGTTGTTTTAAATGTACTATATGATTTTTTTGTTTCCCTTGTATGTTCTTCCCCCTATGGTATATTTCCTGTTGTCACTGTGCTTGATTTTGGTACCCTGAATCTTGTATATACATATATATAATCTGGGGGAGGGGAAGGAGAATAACAACACAGTGAAATAATGACACAAGATGACCCATGGCAACAATGATACCCACAGGACAGTACATTGGAAATTTACTTTACAAATTCGGGTTGGGGGGGTTGGGGTGGGCAAGTATGTGAGAGGTGGGGGAGGGAAGGGACAGTGGGACAACAACAAGGTGAGGGGTAACAATGATTGACAAGTAATGTACTCATTGCCTTACTCATGTATAGCATCTTTACAATAAAAAAATACAGGGCCCACCTAGCAATTTACATTCTGCCGATTACATTGTAAGAATAATTTGACTGGTTTTAATTGAAATTTCACCAAGGACTTTTAGGGTTTAAAAGATTATTACATGCATTCTTGTTTTTTTGACATGTTAATCATATGGAAATGGATTAATTACAGGGCTAATGGATTAATTCAAAGGGCTTAATTTCTTATCATGAGGTCATTGCTAAAAGATAAAGTTGATGAGATTGTACTGCATTATGAGGTGTAAGTAACACTTCTCTGGATGATCAAGCTGTGAATTACAATAACAAGAAGGATTCATATTATGGGCTTGAAACTCTGCTTATTGGTTGTGCCATATATGGATATGCTCAGGCACATATATGGATCTGCTCAGGCTGAAGATTAACTTTTCAAACATAGTTCATAATTTAAGATTGCTCATGCTGATCATTGTCATTATTGTCGTGGTTCTGAACACAGTAAATTCCAAGAATAGTTCAAATGCTTGATATGTACCAAATTAAGAAATATATGTGCATAGTCATATTTCAACTGGATACTACTGAATGATATTATATGGGCAAATCACACCTTATGAATATCTTAGTCCCTCTATGAGTAATATGGAAGACAACATGATATCCAGGTTTAGTTTATAGCCCATGTTCACAATCATGATAAATTGTAAGATAAATAATACTGAGTGGTATTGTGTTAAGAATGGCTCATTTTGTGTGAAGAACAGATATTGTGAACTCTGATGGTTCAAGAGATTATCTGGGCAGAAAAGAGAATTTGGTACAAAGTTAACTAGTAGTGAAAGTGGGTTGATTTCTTTTACAAAGAGAAATTATATGGATATAGTTGATTTTGGAAACAGTAAATGTGACACCGTTTCCAGGAAATATTTTCAGTTCGGCACCCACTGATTAGTACGGATTCTTCTCTTCCTTTGTATGAGGAGAATAAGCAGGAAGGAATATATATCATCCTAGAAATTTGTACAGAAGGCCCATCGTGATGTAGAAGTAGATGGATTAGAAGTGAGAAGCTGCATACTATAGCTCTGGCTCATGATAGAAACTTTTTAGCTCTGGGCAAGTGTTTTAATCTCTGAGCTTTCTCTCCACGTGAAATAGGCACAGTTCTAATGCTGCTATACCTTTTCTCTTCTCTCTTCATCCAAGTTCTATTGTTGGGATCAGATGAGACAGAGCAAATTTATTTTATTCTTTCCTGTAGCTTTTCCTCTACAGTGTTCAATAGGCACCACAAAGACACTGCACTGTGACAGTGACAACTTGTGTCCTCAGGGCTTCTAGGGAAAAAGTGAATTTGAATAAGTAGATGAATGACACCTGGTAAATAAAACAAAAGACAAAGCAAAAAAGACATATAGAATCTTCTAAAAAATATAATGCTATGAAATTGAAAATCACTTCAAATCACTTCCAACCCCTGAGGCTCTTTTTTTTTTGAGATCCTGTATCCTTTAAGCATAAAGAAAAGTGTCATTTTGAAATATCTTCTATTTTCTACAGGTATACTTTTAAGAGCATTTATTATTTTTTCTAATGTCAGGAGGATTTCTTACCAAACAACCACAGAATTACAAATGGAAATCAATTCTATGATAATTTCATTGATTTGGGAACTATAAGTGAAGAATTTGAGCATAAGACGAGAAATGGAAAGAATTAGGAGCGCCTTAGAAGAGTTAACAAGGTGAAACTATTTCTTCTCCCTGTGCAAAATTTCACCTATAAAGTACTGTATCACAGGATGTTAATACCCAAAGAAGCTGTTGCATCTCTAAAGCCATTAACTAGGAGGCAAATTAGATTTTAATAGCACAAACACTGAACATTTTCAAAAGAAAATTACTATGTTCAAAATAGGTAAAAAAATCAAGACTTCCCTTTATATTTTTTGTAAGCTGTGTTTCAGGTTTCATTCCAGAATAAAGCTTCTAAACTAGTTTGGTGGGAAGTCTGATTACCCATCTCAGCCTTGGAGTAATCAAGGTTAGGGTTTGGTGGAAAGTGTGATTATAACACTCCCTTTGGATTTGAGAAATTGTGAAACTGGCAAATTTGGTAATTTCAAATTGCACAGACGCCAATAGCTATTCTCTCTCTGGAGCTAATGCATTTTCTCCAAGTACCTCTGTTTATCAGCTGAGTATTCATATTAAGAAAAGGAGTTTAATATTTAAAAAAAGCTATAGACTCTGATTGCTTTGTAAGTGTCAAGGATCATAGATACTTAGATTCGGTTCTCCTTCTTAACACTTTAGTTTCTAATTTTCTCCATGGTAGCATTCAAATGGATTTTGATTTGAATTCATTTATAATGGACTTTTTCATATTCCAAAGAGAATTAAATAAGAGTACTATAAATTTCATTGACTTATCAAGAGAAAGATAAGGAGAGAGAAAACCTGGGGGTCAAAGAAGAGCCTGTGGTGCTGTGACCTCAAGATTTTGTGCTCAAAGCCTAACAGGCAGAGGCCTGAAACAATCTGATTACCAGGCTTCCCTCTTTTATGACAATAAAAAGTCAGAGATCAGAAGATTAAGAAGGCCAAATCAAGACATTTTAAAGTATTTTGATAGTTGATTCTCTTTACTCATTTTATTCTTTTGATTTTCCTTGTACACAATGTCTGAATGAAAATCAAAGGATGCTACAAATACATATATGAACGTAGAATAATGGAACCCACCAAACCCTGCTTGAAAATGGGTGAGAGTGTAGAGAGGGTAACTGTTCAATGCATGCTGTGTACATGTGTTGAAGTATCACAATAAAACTCCATTATACTACAAATATAGGCTAACTGAAAATAAAATCATTAAAAAGAAAAAAATGAACCCTTTCCCTTGAGTTCCCTACCTCTTACAAACAAAGAGGAGAAGAGGGGAAAAATACAGTCAAGAATCCAATGCATTATTTTGTATGGCCAGATTCATATTGATATTCTGCCTATGTGATCCTCTCTTAAAAGTCTCTTCCTTTGGGCTCACTGTACGATTGCCTAGAGAGTTGTATAGTTTAGTTTGTTCGTCTTTGGAAGGATAAGGAGAGGCACAGAAATGGTGGGACAAAGAGTGAACAAATGCAGCAGTGATACTGACACTGTTGAAAATGAACTATAAAACTCGTGGGTAGGGTCCATGGTTTCCCTTATTTGCAATAACCAGTATATGTCTAGGACAAGCAGAAAAGGTCAAAAGTTATGTATATATGACCAGATAAGATGATGTTATGTGAAATGAACCACACCATAGGGACACAAGTGGTTTTTTCTTTCTTGCTATTGTTTCTAATATATTTATAATGTACCATGTGATTTTTTTTTGTATGTTCCTCCCCCTCGGTATAACCCCTGTTCTCACTGTATTTGATGTTGGTGCCCTGCATCTTGTATATACACTTCTCTAATTTGGGAGGAGAAGGGAAAAAACAAAATGCTTACATAGGGATACAGGTTGACCTATTGTAATAATGAGATGTACAACACACTATGTCGAAAAATGAACTTCACAATTTAGGTGGAGGGGGGGCAGTGAAGGTGTGGAGGTGGGAGGGAAGGGAAGGTAAGGAAAAAACAAAGGAAGAGGCAACAATGCTTGATAGAAATGTACTCAATACCTTGTGCATGTAACTGTAACCCTTATGTACAGTATTTTTACAATAAAAGCATATTAAAAAAAACTCCTGGGTAGAAGTGAGAAGGAAAAACTGGGAGAGAGAGGGAAGGGTTGGCACTGTTAAAAAAATGTACTCATTATCTGACTTATGTACTGTAACTCCTCTGTATATAACCTTTAAAAAGACAAATAAATACATAAATAAATAAAAATAATCCAATGTATATCTTACAAAATTAAGAAGAGTAAGGGAAAGGGTAGACAAGAGAGAGATGGGTGAGAACATTGAAAGGGGTGACATTGATCAATATATATTGTATTCATAAACTGCTTTGTCAAATGTCCACTCCTTTGTACAACTATTTAATGGTAATTAAAGAAAAAGACATGTAAGAAGTGGAATCTCATGGGAAGTCTTTTGGATTTTGGAGGCAGGTCCCAAAGAGGATTATAGGACCTGGATCCCTTCTTCCTCTTTTATATCCTAACAACAAGATGGTGGGTTTGGGCCATCACATGCTCCTACCTTGATGTGAAGTATGTCCATAGGCCCAAACCAATGGAATCAATCAATCATGGGCTGAAACTTCCCAAACTGTGTGAACCAAACTAAACTTCTTCTCTTTATAAGTTATATTTGTTATGGTGAAAGAATGACAAACAATTCAGTGGTCTAAATTCCACTGTCTAGAATTTATTAAGTTATTTAGTTATTTTTGATTTTTTTTGTGATCAAATCTCAAAGACAGGAACTTGCTACATAGCCCATGCTTGCCCTAAACAAGTGATCTTTTTGCTTCAGCCTTCCTGTGTCGGAAATTTACATAGTCTCAAAAATAATATTCACTATAGCACTATTTGTAGTAGTAAGAAACTGAAAACATATCACATGCCTATCAAAGGTATATTGATTAAATATAGTATGATACCCCAATTCAATAGGATGAGGAATTTTGTTGTTGTTGCTAGTACTGGAGTTTGAACTCAGGGTCCCATGCTTGCTTAGCTTATTTGCACAGGGGTGGCTTTCTACTACTTGAGTCATGCTTCCAACTCTGCATTTTGCTGGCTATTTTAGAAATGGAGTTTCATGAATTTTCTGCCTGGGCTCACTTCAAACTGTGATCCTGTGAATTTCAGACTCCAGGGTGATGTGAACCACTATGAAGATAATTTTTTATACTTAAAATAAGTGATCTTCAGGATATAGTGTTAAGTTTAAGAGAAAAATATTTTGTTTAGAAAGTATAAACATTAAGCTATCAGGTATCAAAGGAAAAAAGGAAAATGTGTTTAAAAATATCAAAACAAACTTGATTCCTTATTTGTTATGCAGGTAGTATATTCAATTATATATAGTACTGTATTGTAAATGAAAGTACTTTATTACAAGTAAAATTTGTGATATTTACAAAATTGTTTATTCTAATACGAGAAGCTGATTTTGAACTCAAAAAATCACTTTTGTAGATGGGCACAAATACATTTTAAAATGCTGTTCAGCTGGGTTTCAGTGGTTCACATCTCTAATTGTAGCTATTCAGGAGGCTGAGATGTGAGGATCATGGTTCAAAGACAGCCTGGGCAGGAAAGTCTGTGAAATTCTTATCTTCAGGTAACCATCAGAAAACTGGAAGTAATGCTGTGGCTTAAAATGGTAGAGTGCTAGCCTAGAACACAAAAGCTGAGGTACAAGGCCAAGGACTTCTTCATTTGCTCATCTAGTTGTCTAGTGAGATTTTATTCTTTCTTGTATTTTCTAGATTGTATTTATCCTCCTTTTCTATGTGTAGGATTCCTTTGAGTGTCTTCAGATACTTAATGATCACAGATTCCATTAGTTTGTTGTTTATCAGGGAAGGGTTTTTAGTTTCCTCAGTCATGAAGGCTATCTTTGCTAGAAAAAGTAATCTAAGTTGTTACTTTCTTCTTTTTCTTTTTTGGTTCTATTTTTTCTATACGTTTTAGTGCTATAGCTTACACACATAGGGTTGTTCTTTTAATATTGTCCTAGAGGCTTTTCATATTGTTTGTACTTTCTTTTTTTTGGTCAGTCATGGGGCTTGAACTCTGGGCTTGGGCGCTTCAGCTCAAGGCAAGTGCTCTACCGCTGGAGCCACAGCACCACTTCTGGTTTTCTAGTGGTTTATTGGGCATAAGAGTCTCACAGACTTTCCTGCCCAGGCTGGCTTTGTACTGTGATCCTTAGATCTCAGCCTCCTGAGTAGCTAGGATTACAGGCGTGAGTCACCAGCGCCCAGCTAACTATTTTCTTATTTTTTAATCTTAATTTGAATGTTCTCATTCATGTACCTTGTCTTCTAGACCGGATATCTTGTCTTCAACTTGATCCATTTCAAGTAAAATTTTATTTAACCTATTACCAGGATTTTTGTATGCTTATACAATTCTTTTTCAGGCCCTATATTATCTTCTTTATTATTTCTTGTATTATCTTGGAGTTAATTCAGCTGTTGATTTGTATTTGTCTTTGAATTATTTCAGGCATTTGTATCCTCTTATATTTCATTGCTCATTCTCATAATCATTCCTTAGAATTCTTCAGGTGGAATTCCATTCATTTTATTGTCCTTAGAGGCTATTATAATGGATGTGTTCAGAAAGGAATTATGCTGCCTAGCTTATTTATAATTTTTGTGCTTCTGCATGGAGATTTGTGCATCAGAAGCCAGGTCTTTGGTTGGAGAATCTTATTGCCTGCAGTCTTTTAAGTTGAAGAATTCTTAAAATTCAAGTAGAACTACATAATGGAGAAGTTGCAGTCCAGTTATGTACCATTGGACTAGTCATATGGCTCAGTAGCCAAACTGTTTCCTACCTGTTCAGGGTATTGGGCTTCTCCTCTAGCAGCATTTGGAGAGGAAATTAGCTGAAATGTCTGGTTGTTTCTAGTGGGGTTTTGTGTGGTCTAAGTGTGGGGCTGGTCAAAGGTCAATTATTGCCCCTTTGCAGGCTCTCTTAACTTTAGAATCTTCCCTTTATTGTGTGCTAGTAACTGCTGCTGGATACCAGGAGCATTGTAAACTGTGGTTTTCAGGTTGGCATTTGCTCTCCAAGCTTAAGATCTCCCATAGATGGAGAGTTGGATACGCAAACAGAACACTGAGTTCTACACTAGTGAAGGTGACCTGAGGGAGTGGAATGCTCTTTTCTGCGAGTGTCAGTCTTTTCAGACCTTGTTCCTAAATTCACTATCTTGTAGGATGAAAAGACTAGGGAAATCACATAATTTCCAGGCTTTTGCTCAGAGCCCTCTCTATGCCTGGCAGTGAACACATGTAGTCTGGAGATAGCTCCACTCAAAAAGGTTGGTCTTAGTGCTTTCAGACCTTCTCTAAAATTTCACCATTATGTAGAAAGGGGGAGAAACCATGTGATCCACAGAACCTGAGCACAGAGCTCACTGTCCTACTTGGCAGTATGCATGCACAGGATAAGTGATCTAGATCTGTTCTCATCCTTAACCAATGGGACTTGCTCTTCATCAGGGAGACAGAGTCACTGACTCATTTGCCCTTTACTGCCTGAGCTCCCAGTGAGTCCTTATTAGACCCTCTCTTTCTCCATAACTTCATCTTGTGGCCATCTCCCTCTCAGACACAGTGGCTGGGCATCCCAAGACTCCCTTGTTCTCAAATCTGAAGAGTAGCTCAATCTGAAAGATCACAGAGTAAACCCCTTCAGCTCCTGGGTTATAGGGAGCAAAGCAGTGCCTTTCTTCTACAGAGCTAGTTTGCCATGCAGGAGTAGTCATCTTTTACTCCAAATTGCCTGCAGTGAGTTAACGGATTATGGGAAGTATGGGCAATGCCAGTGTTGTGGCTTCAGCTTCCCTTTTCCTTTAAGGTGAGACTGTTGGAACTATTGATAGTTTTCTACTTTTTTTCGGTCACTTTCTCTTTCTCTATGTTTTTCAAATGTTCTGCCACCTTTCTTGGGCTCCCAATTCTCCTTTGTTTTTGCTCATAGTACAGTCTCTTCTTCATTTCCCCAGCTCTTCTTATAATACACAATAGTTTGTATTACATATTTTGCAAAGAATTAGCAAAATTTAAATATTCTCAATGAAAAGATCAATAATGAGGAGCAAGAAATTCTAATTACCTCTATTTGATCATTTCATATTATATACATGTGTTGAGAAATGTACTCTGTAATGATATACAATTATCATCTCAACACAAAGTAAAAATGTGTTAGTTTGATTTATCACTCATTAATACCTAATTAATACATTAAATTATACCCCCACACAGAGAATTATTGGTTAACCAAGAATAATATAATTTTTAAATATTGGAAAAAGGAGTTCCTTTAAAATAATTCAAAAAATTATTCATACTAAAAAGACTATTTGAGTTTAGGTATAGAATGTGTAATTCATTAAAACATCTGGTTATTAATGAAGATTCAAGAATTTTGGTTTTCAAGAAACTAATTTAACAGCTGGTTTATAATATTCACACTTGGTTTCTTTCTTCGTTTATTAATTTTACTATTTACCATTTTTATGTTGATCCTATTTTCTTGTATTAGCAGACTTAGAGGAGATGAGAATCTGCATATAGTAAATGTCCTAAGTTTCTTAATTAGCAAGAGGACTGAGGCTATCTAGTTTAGAGAGATGGGCTGCCTTATAGTTATTTACCAAAATTTAATGTGCTATAATATGACAAACAGTAACACTTATATACACAACCCCACAAACAATGTATAATCAATTACTTGGATGTAAATAATGTGAAGCATATTCAATTTAAAACATATCTATTTCATGAGCAGAATTGTCAAAAAGTACAACGGACCATTTTGAAAAAATAATAAATTTCCCAAGCTAGCAGTTGATAAACACTTGCTCAAATGTAATTTAATCCTCATTTTTTATTCTACTGTGAACTTGCCAGTGGCTACCTGACCATAATCATAGAAGTTACAGTTAAATTTTTCATGTAGGGAAAAAATCTTGTGATAAAAAGTCAACCTTTATATTAGCAAATAAGTGCCTTGCAGCTACTGAGTAATTAATCTAGTCATCACTCACAAACATTAACAGGCAATCAATAATATTTTCCCATATGGCAAGCAGGTAATCAACACAAAAGAAAAAGATCAGACATAACTATAGGATAATTTAGAAAAGACAGGATAATTCAGAAAAGACAAGATAATTAAATAAGTGTACTTCAGTTTTCTAGGGGATTTAAATCAAGGCCAAGGATGCTGCTATAATAAACCAATAATTATAAAACAGAATTAGAAGTTAGAAATATGCTTTCTGAAATAAAAATACTTATTCAGAAGAAGGGATCAAGAAAAACAAATAAAAAGAACATCCCAAAATATAAGCTAAGAATAAATAAGAAGTAAAATATCAGTTAAAAATTATTAGCTAAGGAAGAGGAAGATGGCGGAGGAACAAGCTCTCACATAGAAAGCAGTTTTAGTGTTCCAGTGAACTGTCCTAGGCTAGAGAATCACACCAAGTGTGCCATCACAGTACGGAGAGTTTGGCCAGAGAGGGAAAAATCAGGCTAAGGAGACAGATCTGAGCACTTGCTGATGTCTGCGGCGGTGGCTGTGGCTGCTGCTGTAGCTGCCATATCAACAGAGAGAGCCCGGGACAAAGATGCCAGACATGGTGTGCAAGGGGATTCTACTCACTGCCAGCAAGAACTGACAAGGAGCAGAAATCTTCATCCTGCTGATCGTAGACCAGGGATGGGCCAGGAACCAAGAGTCTGAGTAGAACCCTGACATCCTCACTTCTTCTCAAGGGGCAGTGGTGGGAAGGCAGCCCCTCCCCCACCACAGGAGAAAATCTACATCTTTGATACTGACAAAGGCCTAGGGGAGTAGCTAGCTCCAAAACCCAGGCCTTGGAAGAAAACAATTGGCACTATTAGCAGGTCATAGGAACCTGACCTGACCTCCTAGGCTCATCTCCACCCAGGGGAAAGTCACCTGCCCAGGCAGAGCTGGCTCCAACCAGGGAGGAGTGACTTTCTTCACTGGGTAAATGGAGCCAGAGGCTATCCCTCCCCACGGCAGCCTAGACAAACATTTGAAATTCAGTAAACATAAAACACTGAGAATGGCTCCGAGCTGGGCTCTGTGAGTGTCTCAGGAGCTAGGTCCTCAGGGAAAAGCTACTGATTGTTGATTGGCCTCAACCCTACCCAGAACCTAGCATCATCACATCAACTCCAAGCTAGAGGAAACAGTCCTCCCTCTTTTGTGATACTCAAAGCAGATCTCCCTCCCACTGAACTATCCTGGGAGGAGGATCACGAAATCCTGGTTAAGGCAGAGCTTTTTCTGCCTGCTGGAACAAACTGACTTAAGACAACAATCAAGCCACAGGAAAACCAAACACCACAAGCAGACCAGACCAGAGACTCCACCAAGAGACTGGTTACAGACACAGGGGAGATACAAGATCTTCCACCACACCCCCGACCAAAAAAAAAATCAAAGAACTCTTTTTTTTAACCTTTATAAAATTTTTATTTTTTTAAAAAATGTTTTCTATTTTTTTCTCTCATTTTTATTTTAGGTGTATATGTGTGTGTGTGCTTTTTAAAAAATCTCTTTTGATCTTTTGGTCTTTTTTTTCTTTCCTTTTTCTTTTCTCTTTCTTTCTTTTTTGTGTGACTTGATTGCTCTTCTGTTCATCCCCAGATATGTACCCATCATTGATTATTAGACCTTATCCCTCATTCTGTACATACTTAAGCCAGAAACTTATTACTCGATTCACAGCCTCTTAGGCTTAACTTCTTTAATAGTAGTATTATTTCTTTATACCTATATAACTTTTAAGTATTCTAATTTTAATTTTTAATTTTTCCTTTTTATATCTCTTCTCCTCTCATCCTATCCTTTCTTCTCTCAATATCATTTATTTATACTTATATAACTTTTAAATGTTTCATTTTTCAAATTAAAATTTTTGTTTTTCAATTTTTCCTTTTTTTTAAATCTCTCTCCTATCATTCTGTCCTATCCATTTCCCTCTCTGAGATTAGGACTTGGTTAAATTCCCTCTCCTTTAACCTTTCCACATCCCTCTAATCCTATTTTTCCCCACATTTCTCCCTAAACCTAATAATTTCTGGTGTGCTAAATCCCTCTTGGATGTTCTTAGCCCATTAATCCATAGCTGTTTGATGTTGAATAGATTGTATCTGTTGAACTAGATTGTATCTGCAGCCATTTTGACTGTGCAACTGCAGGACTCTGGTTGATGCTTGCCTTAATATATTGTTCTAGCACAAAATTGGTGTTACTTTCATACCAAATGGGCAGAACAAGCCGGAGAAACACAAGAAAAATGGCAAGTCTGGGTATCTCAGCTCCCACTAAGGATAATCAGGTGACAGAACAGTTAATGAATAATCCAGAGGAGAGTTCCCAAAAAGCTCTACAAACACTACTGGTAAACATGGTGAATGAAAGGATTGAAAACCTGCAAAAGACTCAGTGTGAACGTGATAGGGAGCGAGAGGCAAAACAAAGATTAATACAGGAACTTCACGAGCATGTTGAGACTAACCAAAAATTAATGCAGGAATCTTGTGAACATGAGGAAGTACTCAAAGATTAATACAGGAATTGCATGAGCAGGCTGAAAACAATCAAAGAGAAAGACAGGAATTGCATGAGCATGAGGAAGCTAATCAAAGAGTAATACAGGAATTGCATGAGTGGGATGAAAATAGACAAAGATCAGTAGAGGCATTCATGGAATCCATAAACAGACAGTTGAAGGAATCCAGGGAGACCACAAAGGGAATGCTGGATGGAGCTCATCAGAAGGAAAAGGAGTCCAACGAAACCATAACCAATCAACTAAGTGATTTGAAAATAACCACTGAACACCAAATTAAGGAACTAAAGAAGTTCATGCAAGATCTAAAACAAAGAAAATGTGATATATGCACATATATACATATATATGCATATATATATATGAATTCTATTCCTCCATCAGAAAGAATGACACCACCCCATTTGTTAGGAAATGGAAAGACTTGGTGAAAGTTATATTAAGTGAAGTAAGCCAGGCCCAAAAATCATAGGTCCCATGCTTTCCCTTATTTGTAATAACTAGAAGAGGTCAAAAGCTATGCCCATATACCATATAAGATGATGCTAAGTGAAATGAACCCCAAGATAGGGATATAGAAGGTTTTTATCCTTTTTGAGTTATTTTTAATGTACTCATAATGTACTATGTGATTTCTTTGTTTCTTTTGTATGTTTTCCCCCCATGGTATAAGCCCTCTTTTCACTTTATTTGAATCCAGTGCCCTGCATCTTGTATACATTTGTCTAATTTAGGGAGGGGAAGGGAAATAACAAAATGATGAAATAAGGATAGCAATTGACCCATTGTAGCAATGAGGTGTACAGGACACTATGTTGAAAACGAACTTTACAATCCTTCTGTACAGTATCTTTACAATAAAAATGTATTTAATAAAAATTATGAGGCATTAAAGATTAAATGATAATTACCCTTTGTATTTAGTGGAATTTGCAGAGAGAATAGATGAAAATAGAAGAGAATAGAAGAAATTAAGTGAAAATGTCTTGGGAATTCTGAAAGGCAATGTAAATATTCAGATTGCAAAAAAAAAAAAAGAGATCCACTGACATCAGGTGAACTAAAACCTGTTGAAACTCTAAGACATTAAAATAATAAGATTGCAGGAGATAATGTGTTACCTACAAAAATAGAAATCTGGATGGGCTTGCTTGGCTCACAACACACTGGATTTTGGATGAAAGCAGAGCAATTCTGAATGTTTTAGAGAAGAAACAATTTAAAACTTTACTATCCAAACTATCATGTAGGAAGCAGCCTAGAGGTAATATGCAAATATGTAGACTTGGCCAAATGTACTTCATGTTCACCTGTCATGGAGAAGCTGCGCAAGAATAAACTACTTAAATCAATTTCAATTGCTGCACAAAACTTAAAAATTGTAAATATTCATTGACACATACATGTATCCATGTATGTTTGATACATGTATAAATAATGCATGTTCATATATGGTTAAATTTTCTCTCTTCAAACACATATCACATTTAAAGTTATTTTCTGGAGGTTTTTCCCTCAATCTTTGTTATATAAATTCATATAAATTATATATGTTATATAAGTATTAACCTAGTATTTTTCTGAATTGCACACTTCAAATCAAGGTTAATTTTTTGTAGCTCTTTGAAATATATTGTACCTACAGTAACCCTACTACAAAATGGCACCCCAGAAATTTCTTGTGTCTAAAAACTGTAACCTATGGATCAACTTTCTACATTTCTCCCTCTAGGAACCACTTTCTACTCAGCAATTTTAGATTCAACCTGTGAGGGAGATGATGCAATATCTGTCTTTCAACAGTGAGTTTTAGCAAAATAAAACTAGAGATGCAGTTAAGATAAAACTATAAAGCTAAAAAATAGTAAACGTTATCCATAGGTAACAGAAAAGATGTGTTAGACAACCATTGATCCAATAGGCTTGGAAAACAATCACTCAGAACCAAAGAGGTTGGAATAGTGATTTGTCTTATTTTTTAATTTTTTTAAATATATTTTTTATTGTAAAGATACTGTACAGAGGGTTTACATTTTCAGGAGTAAGGTAATGAGTACATTTCCTATCGAGGATTGTTACCCCCTTCTTTGATTTTCCCCTACCATCTCTTTCCTCCCACCTCCTCAACTCCTCCCTCCCCGCCAAAGTTGTAAAGTTCATTTTCAACAGTATCTTGTACATCTTATTGTTACAATTGGTTAACCTGTATCCTTATTTCAGCTTTTTGTTATTTCCCTTCCACTCCCCAAATTAGAAAAATGTATGTACAAGATGCAGCACAGCGGAATGAAGTGATTTGTCTTCCACCAGACTTCCCCTTTCCCCTCCCCCGCCCCTCCCCCCCATACAAACTGTGGTGAAAACCAAGTGTTCCACTTACAAGTGCTTCGTGGCAAGATCCGAAGCCCTACTTTACCATTAAATCCGCAATTCCTTGTTCATTTTCATTCACTTCTAGTTTTAATTCTTGTTTATCATCTTTCATAGCTTATATTATAGTTACAGAACAATTGCCCCAAATAAGTGTTTCATTACAACTTATGTTTTTATTCAAAATTCGTGTTTTCTGCTGGGCCAAGGGTGACTCATGCTTGTAGTATTATCCTCTCAGGAGGCAGAGGTATGGAAGATCAGAATTTGAGCCTTTATGAGTTAAAAAAAATATTGAGACTCACTCTGAACAATAATCATGCCTCTTAATGGGGTCTACCCTGTAGTTCTACTTGTGTGAGACACATAGACAAAAGGATCGTGGTCTGAGGATAGCCTAGGAAAAAAATAGAAGACTCAATCTGAGAAACTAAAGCAAGAAAAAGAAAAAGAGCTGTGAGATCAAAGATGAGAGTACATGCCTAGCAAACATTAGGTACTATTCAAAACCCCAGTGCCAACACAAAAAATATCCTTTCAAGGCATGAAGATTTGTACTGATTTTGAGATTGTTTATTGTACACAACAAATGTCTTTTGGGTAAACCATTTCAGCTGTAATGTCTATATATATACTTCCTTTAAAGCCACAAAAGTAAAAGCTCTTCCTATTATTATCATGCTTTGCCCGAATTGGTTTGTGATTGTTTCATTAAGTCCAGGAAACTTCTCATTTAGGATCTGTAATATAAAAGATTTATGAAGCCCTTCTCAGAGTCAGGAAAGCATTACAACTAATTCTGAAAACATGAAGTCAGTTTATGAATCATAGCTTTAAAATCATATTTCATACATAAGTGAAATGTAAGCATAACTATATGCAAGTATATAAAATACTTCAAGAAAGAGCAATTAATTTATACTAAAATAAATGTATTATGGATGAGGTCAAACGTAAGTATTAAGCATTTTTCCACTTTGGAATTTGATCATTTCCTAGGCTTTTAAAAAGTGGCATAGAACAGAATAAGAGCTGATAGTTTCAAAGGCTTATGATTTCAGCCAACTTTTTATTTTATTTTAACTTGAATAGAAATTGTTTCAGAGGTAAACACGATATAAACAGTGCTTTATTGGACCCTCTATTCTTGTGAAAAATGACAGGAAAGAATTGTCACCGAAAAATTTTTTTATGTTACCTCAACAAAAGAATGTTTTCAGAATTTAAATTGGGATCTGATAGGACTATTTGTTGTTGTTGTTTTTAATGTACTACGTGACTTATTTTGTGTGTGTGTGTGTGTGTGTGTTTCTTTTCCCCTTTTCCCTATGATGTATCCCCTGTTGTCACTGTATTTGATTTTGGTATCCCAGGTATTGTATATACTTTTATCTGAAATAAAGAAGGGAAGGGGAACAACAAAGTGGTGAGACAAAGGACAAAGGGCAAACCAGTGCAACAATGATACTCACAAGACACTATGTTGGAAATGAACTGTACAACTTGGGGTGGGGTTAGGGGGGAAGGGAAAGTGGGAGAAAATGAGGGAGGAGGTAACAAGTTAGACGAGAAATGTACTGATTACCTTACTTATGTAACTGAAATCCCTGTCACCTGTTGTTTTTAATGTATATATAATGTATGATAGGATTTTTTTTGTTTCTTTTGTATGTTCTTCCCCCATGATATTACCCCTGTTTTCACTGCATTTGATTCTGGTGCCCTGAATCCTGTATATTCACTTTTCTAATTTGGGGAGGGGAAGGAAAATAACAAAATGCTGAAATAAGGATACAGGTTGACCCATTGTAACAATGAGATGTACAAGACATTATGTTGAAAATGAACTTTACAACTTGGGGAAGGGAGGGACGAGTTGGGGAGGTGGAGAGGGAAGGGATGGTAGGGGAAAATCAAAGAAGGGGCTAACAATGCTGAATAGGAAATGTACTCATTGCCTTACTCATGTAACTGTAACCCCTCTGCACAGTATCTTTACAATAAAAATATATACAAAAAGAAAAAAATACAATAAATAAAATAAAAATTATGTTTTACTGAGGTATAACTTTTATCCTCTAACATTTACTCATTTGAAAGGTACAAGTAAATGAACTTTCAGCAACTGGTAAGGTTGTGCTGCCTTGATTACAATCAAATCTTAGAATATTTCTCTCACCTCAGAAACAAGTCTCTTTCCATTTGCACATACATTATATTCCCCCTTTCACCCAGTACACCAGTTCATTCATTTTGTGCCTCTCTACATTTGCTTTTTCTGGATAGTGCATGTAAATTAAATATATGATCTTTTTATATCTGGCTCTTCTCTTATTTTTGAAGTTCATTCATGTCTTAAAGCAGAAGGTATAATTAGGTTTGCATTTTAATTTTTTATAAACATCAGTTTGAAGTTCAGACTAATGGAAAAGAGACACTGTATAGACAAAATAAGCCTTTTCCTGAAAAACAATATATGAATTATCTGAATGCTCAAAGCAAAGGTTTTAGTTTTTTCTTTTTCTCAAATAGCTATCTTATTTCTCCAGTTACTTTTTATGTGTAAATGTTTAATCTCTTTGGAAAATGGTAGTTGCTTTGGCCATGGCAAAATTCAGTATCTTTTCTTATGTCATAATTTGAGCATATTTCTCAATTTCCCATAGGTTAAATTTAATGCTTCTAGAGCTTGTCTTGTAGTGACATTTTTTGAGTTATAAACATGCTTTTATTCATCTTTGTGATTTCCACATTATTTTTTCAGAGTGATCTGCTAAGGGGAGGTGGAAAGAAAATGATAGCAATCTAAGACAGCATAGGGAACTAGACAAGAAAAAAAAAGTTCTAACTCCTTTGCTCCAGTCTTTCATTTTCTTACTATTGCTTTGTTTCCCTGAAGGTGCTCAATTTTTTTAAAGTAAGAAAATGATATGATTGAAAGTCATGGTCAGAAAGAAAATGTTATTTTGCTCTCATATGGAATCTAGAAATGATGATGCGGATGCTAATGACATGATTGTAAAATTAAAATAAGGGTAGTATAGAAGAAGATGGCGGGAGGTGAGAGGGGAGAGGAGAGGTGATGGGCAAGTAAGTATGATTTCAATACCATATATATGAAAATAGCTTAATTAAATCCATTAAAATCTATTAAAAAGAGGGGAGAGAAAGAGTTCTGGGTTAAGATAAGATAGCAAGGTGAATTTGATCAAATATAGTATCTGTGTATATATAAATATTACAATAAAACCTCTTTGAACAATTACTTTAGGATAACAAAAATAAAAATAATAGTATATTCAGGATATATTCAGCATGGAATACATTAAATATTTATCTACCTTTAAAACATTGATGGTTTAGAATAAAAACATGTTAATTTTGATGGATTATCCACAAATATGTGCCCTAGAGCTAGGTATATTTTGACATCCTAAAATGATCTTAGTCTTTATCATCTTAGAGTAGAATATTAGAATTGATTTCTATCAGAAAGATAATTCTAGTAAAAATTAAGATGACCTGAAACCAAGCTAACTTCTAAAATAGTCTATGAACTCTGTAATTTTATATATATATATATATATATATATATATATATATAGTTTTTTCTTTTTAAATTTAAGGCTCAAGCTGGGCACCAGTGGCTCACACCCGTATTTCTAGCTATTTAGAAAGCTGAGATCTGAGGATCACAGTTTGAAACCAGCGAGGGCAGGAAGTCCATGAGACTCTTTCCTCTAATTATCCACCAAAAGACAAAGTGGAGATGTGACACAAGTGGTAGAACATTAGTCTTGAGCATAAAAGCTTACGACCAGCACCCAGAACCTTAGTTTATGCTCTAGGACTGGCACCAAAAAAAAAAAACAACAGAAAATTAAGCCACATATATTATTTTTATCTTTGTATTCTATTACATTTTGATGCATTGTTCAATTTGAAATAAAATTTATTGAATGTTTTCGAATTTTCAATAGCTGTGCCAAAGCATAATAATTTAACATATCCGTTTATGTTTATAATGCGTCTTGATTAGATGTATCTCTTCTATCATTCTCCCTACCATCAATTCAATTGCTATTCATCTCCTAAGGTTTCCTGCTTCCATTTTCATATATGTACATTGAGTATTAGGACTATAATTGTTCACTGTTCCTCTCTGCATTTGTTTATCCTTGTACATGTAGTCCTATCAATTCAGACAAAATATGTTTCAGCTTCCAAACATTCATTTGTTAAATTATCTCTTGATTAAGGGGTTATACCATGGAAACCCATCCATGTATATATTATACTTTTTCATCAGTCTATGAACATGTACACATGGCCTTGAATGTATTTTCATATGTATTTATAGTTTGAATTCTGTAATTTAAAATAAATATTTTAATAAATTCAAGCAAACAAATAATAGGGTTATTTAAAAAATTTAAAACATTATAAATAAGGCCTGGGGTTGGGAAGGTGGCTCAATGGTAGAGCACTTGCCTTGCATGCATGAGGCCCTGGGTTCAATTCCTCATCACCACATAAGCAGAAAAAGCTGGAAGTGGCACTATGGCTTAAGTGGCAAGTGCTAGCCTTGAGCTGAAGAGTTGAGGGACAGTGCCCAGGCCCAAAGTTCAGGCCTCACAAAGGACCAAAAAATATGGCTTACTAGATTCAGTAGTGAAAATATATTTCTCTTTATTCAATCATATGTTCATATATATTCATGTTGACCTAGAATGCATCAGCTCTCGTGTTACTATTAATTATTTATAATTAATATAATTTATTTTTAATATAATTTACTTTTCCATTTGTTTGGTGTATATTCATGTCTCCTTATTTTATGTAAAACATTCATTAAAATATTTACTGACTCTTACTTTAGTCTCTAAAATTCTTTGTTAGCATAAATATTTGAAAAAGGAATTTTATGTTAAAATGTGCTTTATGTCCTAAAATAGGACATATTTTAGATAAACTTGCATGGATGGCTGGAAAGAATGTGTGTTTTGCACTGTGGGATTGAACATTCTGTAGAGATGTCTGTTAAGTCTGTTTGATCTACAGTGTTATTTAATTCTAAGATCTTTTGTTGATTTTTCTTTTTTTTTTTGGTCTGGATGTAATGTCAAGTCATACATTATGATTGTTTGTGTCCTGTAGTTTGGTATTGATTTTAATGAAATTAGGTGTTCCAGTGTTCAATTTGTATATATTTATAATTGTTATTGCCTCTTGATCAATATGAACTAAATTGTCATTTCTTGCCATTTTTTAAGTCTGCTTTGCTGAATATGAGTATAGCTCTTTCTGCTTTCATTTGGGCCCCACTTGCATGAAAATTTCATTTCTTTAAGTTTGTCTCTAATTTTATTAATGAGACATGTTTCCCAAGGCAATAAAGAATATTTTATTTCATATTTTAACTAGCAAATGTATAATTGTTCAAGGAAATTTCATTGTTATAATTCCATAAATACATGGAATATACTTTGAGTAAGTTCATTTTCTTTATTATATTACCTTACCTCCATCCCTTCCCTTTTAACAGTGTTTTTCCAGTTCCATTATGCTGTATTCAGACATATATGTGTATGGATTTGCGCGCACGTGCGCACGTGAGTGTGAAGTGCTTCAAATCTCTTAACCATCCAATATCTTTTCTTCTTCCCAACACCTGCTTATTTCTACCAGTCTTCATTTCCAATTAAATCTCATTGTTTTTAATATTATGTCATTGCTATCATCATCATCATCATCACCATCATCAACAACAACAACAACAACAACATCTTAGGTCTAGAAATATATTTGAGAGAAATATGATATTCAACATTTTGAGCTTGGCTTATCTCACTCATCAGGATGATCCCCAGTTCTATCCATTTTCCTATAAATGACATAATTTTTGATATAATTTTTATGGCTGAATAATAATACCCCGTTGTGTATACATACCGCATTTTCTTTATGTATTCTTCAATTGCTCCACACCCATGCTGATTCCCAAGACAGACAGTTGTGAACAATACTGCATTAAACATTTGTGTGAAGGTTTCTCTCTTGTATGTTGATTTATATTTCTACTAGTGGTATAGGAATAAGAATCTATTTTAAAGTTAAATTTCATACTGATTCCCATAGCAGTTACCTTACTTTATGTTTCTACTAATGACATATGAAGATCCTTTTTTCTCTGCATCTTGACCATGCATATTGCTGTTTGTTTTCAGATGAATGTCATTGTAACTGGGGTGAAATGGTATGTCAGTGTAGTTTGACCAATTTGAGTATTTTGATTGAAGAACTGAGACTACTAACACTTAGAGTTGTTATTTAAAGGACACATTAACTCCTGTTATTTTGTTGCTTTTGTAAAGTTTTCCCCACTCCTCATTCATGTTGATATTTTCTATATTTTCAGGTTGAGCATATATTTCTCTTTTGTATGATAGTATTCCTTTAAATATCCTCTGAATTGGTGGCTCAATGGTTATACATTCCTTAATTCCATTCTCTTCTGACTGTTATTTGTTATGATTTTCTTTTGTAGCTTTCAATATTCCTTGTTCTGCATATGAAATATCTTAACTATAATATGTTTTGGAGTGCTTTCTTTCTGGTCTTGTCTGTTGGCTTACCGAAAGCCAAAATTAGGGAAATGTTCTCATACTATTTTATTGAATATGTTTTTAATCCCTAGTTGACACTTCTTCATCTATGCTGATAATATGTAGATTTTTTTTGTCGGTTGTGGGGCTTGAACTCTGGGCTGAGGCGCTGTCCCTCAGCTCTTCAGCAGCACTTCTGGTTTTCTGGTGGTTAATTGGAGATAGGAGTCTCACGGACTCTCCTGCCCAGGCTGGCTTTGAACTGGATCCTCAGATCTCAGCCTCCTGAGTAGCTAGGATTACAGGCATCAGCCACCTGCTCCTGGCCCTAGATTTGTTCTTTTAATGGTATTTCCCAAAGCTTTTGCATCTTTCATACTTTATCTTCTTTTTTTTTGTTTTTTATTCTTTCAGACTGTTATTCTTCTAATCCCTAATATTCTTTTTTTTATTGTGAAAATACTGTACAGAAGGGTTATAATTACGTGCGCAAGATAATGAGAACATTTCTTTTTTTATTTTTTATTGTGAAAATACTGTATAGAGGGGTTACAATTACATGGGCAAGATAATGAGTACATTTCTTATCAAGCATTGTAGCCTCCTCCTTTGTTTCCCTTTCCCATCCCTTCCCATCTTCCCCCCCCCCTCCTCACCCAATTATTTCCCCCAATCATCCCTCCCCACCAAAGCTGTAAAGTTCGTTTTCAACATAAGGACTTCTACATCTCATTGTTGCAATGGGTCCACCTGTATCCATATTTAACCGATTTGTTTTTAACGTCATCCAGTCTATTTGAGAAGCTTTTAATTGACTTTGTTTTTTGAGCTTGTCATTTCCAGATTTTCTCTCTGATTTTTTTTCAGGATTTTTTTATTGTGTCAAATTCTTTTCCTTTTCAGATTCTGTATTGTCCTTATTTCCTTCTGCTGTTCATTTGTATTTTCTTGGAATTAATTTAAATTTTATTTGTATTTTGTTTGAATTTACTCATGTGTTTATTCATATCCTTTCTCTTTTATTAACTATTTTTTTTGTTACTTCAGTTTGGTCACAGGAACCAAATCAAGTGATAGATGCTCTACCACTTGAACCATTCTCCCTAAACCCTCACGATTTCATTATTTTTAGAATAAGGTTTTGCTTTTTATCTAGGCTAGCTTTTCCCCATTTCTCTTATTTACAGTTCCCAGTTAGCTTGGTTGACAGGTGCATGCCATTGTGCCTAGTTGTTATTGTTTGAGATGGGGGGGGTCTCACATTTTTTTTTTGCCTGGGGTGGCTTCTAGCCATAATCTTCATGATAGTATTCTTTCATGTAGCAAGGATTACAGGTTTGAGCCACTGCAACCAATTTACTGTAATTATGGACTTAAGCAGTGTTGATTGTCAAGAACTATGTCCATTATTAGGTCCATATTCCATTGATCTACATTAGAGAGTAAATAAAATCATTTGAAACAATGATCAATATTGTTAATTAATATGTGTATTACAGAACTAATTTAGTGAATTTTTGACTTACCTGATTTAGTAGGTTGTGTTCCTGGGTGAAATGATTCAAATTCAAAAGGTTTTTGGTCTACCTCACTTATTCTTTAAATGTATGCCTTTTTATTTTGTTTCATCATTTCAATCTTTTCCCAGAATAAATTACTTAGTATGTTTTCTATGTTTGCATTTTGATAGTGCTGTCTGCTATTCCCACTGCACTCAGCACAGTGTATCACTATGTTAAACGATGGTGAATTTTCTCTGAGCATGAGTGAAATTTTACAAATGCAACTTCTAGAAATGTTTGTGCCAATGATTCTTAACAAATTCTTTCTCTCAAAATTAATGCTCTTCACATAATCATTTGATGTTCAGAGCTTCTACAGATTCAGTTAAAAATGTATAAAGACAGGAAAAAATAAATAAGCAAGGATCCCTTGAAATCCTTGTTGGGGTTATTCTGAGTGACTGAGAAATCAGAAACAAGCTTCAATTATATGTCCTATTATTCATACCAACTCCAGAATGAAGAAGAGAGAGGAATGAGAATGGTAGAGTAGGCACTATGCATTCATTCAAGGTAGCATATGGGCCATAAAGACTCCATCAGGGGCTCACATTTTGACAACCAGAGAAGGTTTCAAAAAAGTTCTTCTATTTGTTATTAAATGTAAAGGATCTGCCATTTGTAATATTTTTATATTCCTCTGCATAATACTTACAATAATCAAAGTGCTTTCACTTTAATTTTCTATTTGGTCATTAACAAGATCAAGCTGTAGCTGCTTGATTTCCAACATCTGATATGTAAAACAGTTGGAGGCTCAGAAATATAATGAGACTCTTAGTACCGTGCTTTTATAATTTATCATTATTAGAGTATCCTCAAAAAACATGATCAATTATGGTCAAGTTTTAAAAAATATATGAATTTTTCCATTGCCTGTGTTCTTTCTCCTTTCCTGCCATCTTTGTGAACTATGAGACTACCGTTCCTTTAAGATATCTCTGTGCTCTGGGAGTCTAGCTTGCTCAAGTAGGAGGTGAATTCTTCCCAGTGCTCTTAAGTTGCCATTTGTTTGTTCACTCTATCTTTTATAATCATTTCTCCACTTTTAGACTACCGTTTGAAAGCCCAACTGAAGAATTCAGTCAGTTCTGCTAAATAGTATTTTTAGTATGAGATTACAAAATATGTAGATTTTTGAGTAAAGAGTCTCTATTTTATAAATGGACTAAAGGACAAATTTCTAGATGTCAAATTATAGAGAGAGAATTTGTAAGTCAGAAGCACAGTTTCTAATACCAAAGATTTCTTGGAGTACCTCAAAATCTCACAACTGGAGGTAAGTGTCATGCTGTTTACACAAAAGCCTAGCTTGTCATTTAGTAGTTACAAGCTTGAATATATGTTTATAAAAATCTAAATGATTCAGATGTTGAGTCCATTTGTTTCCTATTGGTGCCTCTGTTAGTAGACCATTGGCCTTCAGGGTATATCTTGCCATAGAAATACAACAAAGGGCTGGGAAGGTGGCTCAGTGGTAGAGCGCTTGCCTTGCATGCTCGAGGCCCTGGGTTCGATTCCTCAGCACCACATAAGCAAAAAGAAAAAAGCCGGAAGTGGTGCTGTGGCTCAAGTGGTAGAGCGCTAGCCTTGAGCTGAAGAGCTGAGGGACAGCACCCAGGCCCAGAGTTCAGGCCCCATGACCGGACCCCCCCCCAAAAAAAAAGAAAAAAAGAAATACAACAATAAAATTAGGACCAAAGACTTTCCCTTCTCTGAAGACCTATTGCTTAGGTATATTTTAGAAGTTTAAGATATTTGCTGTTGAAGCAAGTGAATTTTCCAAGTAATTTAAAGCAGCTTTTATGTTACAGTAAATCTTTGATAATTTTAAAAAGAATGCCTTGAAAATGGTGTTGGTATCCTTCAGCTCTGTAAAACTATATCCTACACTACCAGTTCTGTGGTATTTAATTTCATTCATGTTAAAAGAAACATGTCTGTCTGGTACCACTTTTAGGTACTAGTGGGTGTGCATTGGAAGAGGGCAAATACAATAAAATAGTTTATACTTATGTGAAAATGGAATAAGGAAACTTGCTGAGACTGGTTGTTGAAGGGACGGAGAGAGGAAAAATAATAACAGAAGGGACATCATGATCATGATGTGTTTTATATATAGATGAGTATGTTAAAAATGAAAATTTCTTGTATGACTTATTTATTTTGTGCTAATACTGGGACTTGAACTAAGGGCTCTTGCTTGGCTTTCTTGTTCACAGATAGCACTCTATCACTTGAGCCTTATCTCCAGTTCCTTAGAAAACTGAGTGATGCTAATGAAAAGAAAACAAAAAAGAAAAATGAGAACCAGTTAAATTTTATAAGGTTTATTTGAAGAAGAGAAAGGTTCTAAGACTAAACAGCATAGTAGACAAAAGATGGTTTACACTGTGAACAGGTTCTATCTGTGTAGCCAGATTAAAAGAAGTGATGTAGAGAAAACCCACTTGGCTTACATGAACATAATCAGATAAGTTGGCGACCTGTGAATGAGTTGATTGTCTTGACTGGCTGAGACTCAGTTGCTTAAGTTACAAGGCTATATTCTTAAGTTAGGTTATAGTTTGTTTATACACTTTATATGTACAGAAGTCTTTTTAGGGAAGCACTATCTGAGAAATGCAGATGGTGGATTATGTTAAATTTGGTCAGGTTCAACAGTTATTTTACCGCATTTTCAAGACTTTGATGAGCTGGAAATTAAAATATTTTAGATTACACATGTGAAATTTTAGTTTGAAGG
Source organism: Dipodomys ordii (assembly GCF_000151885.1). Lineage (NCBI taxonomy): Eukaryota > Metazoa > Chordata > Mammalia > Rodentia > Heteromyidae > Dipodomys > Dipodomys ordii. The sequence goes on from NW_012267232.1 coordinate 10,562,515, forward strand.
TGCAGTGTTTATATATTTTATTTTTCTTGGTTGTGGGGCTTGAACTCAGGGCCTGGATGCTGTCACTGAGCTCTTTTTGCTCAAGGCTAGAGCTCTACCACTTTGAACCACAGCTCCACAGCTTCTGGATTTTGAGTGGGGGCTTCTACCTGGTTTGACTTTGAATCATGATCCTCAGATCTAAGCTTCCTGAATACCTAGGATTACAGGTGTGAGCCACGGGCACCCAGCTATATATTTTATTTCTTTGTATGTTTTCCCACTTTAATGTATGTATTGGTCATAGGAATATATAGTGGAAGTCTCAAAGAGGTTCTTCTAATATACTTCCAAAACGCTTTCCATAATGAATATGTATGAGAATTTTTAGAGTAGCAGAGAATTGTACTGGAATAATAATATAGCAGCATATGGATGACAGACTTCCCCACATAATAGAAAGTGACAGGCAACTAGATTGATAGGGTAGGGGAACTATATAATGCCAGGTCCCAGAGACTGGTCTAAACCAACTTTACGACTCTTGTGTTATCAGAGTCCATTGGCCAAGAATATCATTCTGGGGAATGGAAAACCCTCTAGAAAGTCAAGGCAAAAGTTACCTTTGGTCATTTACTGTCCAGAAGAACATACAAAAAATATTTGTTTCTCTGTGTTAGGAGGTAGACTTTGCAAGTGTCAGCTATAGCACATTTGTAAAATAAGAAGCTACATTTGTAAAATAAGAAAGGAGTTTTACAACTCCAAGATTTGGTTGTGAGCTCTGAATTTTTATATCTTAAAGCTTCAAAGACATTATTTCAACTTGAAAATATTCATGGTCAAGGGTTGTTAAAATAAAATGTGAGCCTAATCTCTATAGACAACTAGATCTTTATTTTATTTTGAGCTAGAGTCCAGGTTGCCATCAATTCATATTTCTCCTGCCTTAGCCTCCTGACAACTGGGATTACAGATGTGTATTACCACATCTAGATTTAAGACTAGATTTTTATTAAAATCTCTGACACTTTCTGGGCACAGGTAGCTCATGCCTGTAATCCTAGCTACTCAGACGACTGAGATCTGAGGGTTGAGATTCAAGCCAGCATGGGCAGGAAAGTCCATGAGACTCTTATCTCTAATTACCTACTAGAAAAACCAGAAGTGATGCTGTGGCTTAAGTGGTAAAGTGCTATTCTTGAGCAACAAAGCCCAGGGACAGGGCCCAGGCCCTGAGTTCAAGCCCCATGAATGACAAGAAGCAAACAAACAATCAACTTTGATATTTCAATTAAATATAAAATATACTCTTGCCAAACAACTTTGATACTTCAGTTAAATATAAAATATACTCTTGCAAGTGTGCATTATTGGAGAGAATGTTGATGTTTATTTGAATAGAGTTAATATCTGATGGCTAGATTTAGTTTTAATACTTTATTGCTTATGACAATAGTGAAGATAGTACATCCCTCCCCCCTTGTACACACACACCAGACAACTGCTTTTATGGGAACCTGTAGTTTGTGGTAATAAGGTTGGCAAGAATTGAGGATAAAGCTCATTGTTATCTTTCTAAGACTTGTGAAGAGATAGAGAGGAATAGCATCATTTGATTGGAACTTGCTCATTCCTGTCATGGGTACCTGAAGCCTGGTAGGTGTTTGATAGAAGTTTTAGCTGCTATTTCAATACCCTTCAGAAATATGTGTTCCCGAACCAGTTCTTATTTCATGCCCTTATTTTTATAAGAAGTTTGGTCTCTTTCTTTTGATCTGTCCTCTAGCATTGGGGTAACTATATTTGGTAGACGTCTCCTACTGATATTCAGAAGGATTTCTGAGGCCATAATTTCATCTGTGCCTGCCATAATCCTCATAATTATGGAACTCTTTCCATGTTCTGATAAAACGCAAGAAGATCTGAGTGCTAATGGCACATGTCTGTAATTCTAGTTACTCAGGAAACTGGGATCTGGAGGGAGAGAGTTTGGGACTAGGCTAAGCAGAAAATTCCACTAGACCCAATATCCAAAATAATAAGCAAAAAAACAGGTTGGAGACATGGTTCAAGTGGTAGAGTATCATTTTAGCAAATAAGTTGAGCAACGCTGAGGACCTGGGTTTAAGCCTCAGTATCACCTCCCCCCCAAAAAAGAAAAAACAAAACACAAACAACAACAACAATAAAAATGAAGAAAAGTTTCTCTTGCTTTTAGCATTGTGCTTTTCTAGATGGGTACCAAACTAGGGCGTTTTGTGCCCTAACAGTGTTCCAACTACTGTAGCTTTGATTGCTCCTTCACTTCTTTGGGCTAGTTATCCCCATGAAATGCCACATTAAAAAAAATCCTACCATACTTCTAATAGGGTGTGTTGCCTTGTGAAAACTTGTAATTCCTGCCTATAGACTCAAGTTAATTTCAACTCCTTACTTATTTCTTTCCCTCACATAAGTTAGTGTAAATTGAATTTCCCAAAATAGGAAGCTCTGTTATGTGAAATTAGGTTTTTATTGCCAAGGCCAGAGCTATCTCAATCAGGCATGAGTATCAGTGTCCATTTTATTTTTTCTCAGGTGCTTACTAGGAAGGCCAAGGTCATTATAATGTAGAAAGGTAGATGAATCAGGGTTAGACTTGGAACAAGGCTCCTATTGGGCAGGCAGAAAGATCCAGGATTGGATGAAGATAGAAATGGTAGGGTTTGGGAAGCAGGAAAAAAAATCAGGTACTGATGCTGAGCAGAACCTTATCAGACCCTAGAAGAGACTTAAAATAAAATGTCAAAGTGGAGGTAAAAGAAAAAATATATGGGTAAAAACACTCTCATAAGATGAGTTATATCCTTTTATATATTGCAAATACTAAGTCAAATAAATGAACAACTTCAAATATATATATATATATATACATATATATACATATATATTACTTTTACTCAAAAAATTATAGTCATGAGAATTAACAACATAGGTCATGTTTGACTCACAGTAAAGATACTTTTCAGTTCAAACAGAAATTTCAGGTGAAATAAGGCAGGCATGAAATGAAAGTAAACTAGAATTGTTGCCTTGTTTACATCCTGCTTGTGTTAAACTGTTCAAGAGAGCAAAGCAGGATGGCGAAGAGATATTTCCTTACAGATTACACCTTTCCCATGAGATCAGAAACCACACTTTCCCAAATCTCTTTGAGCTCAAAGCTCTTCAGGATTTTCTGTGAGGCCTTTGAACACATCATGGGGATTGGTTTTGTTTTAATTTCTCTCTCTCTCTCTTTTAACTCTTCTCATATAACTCTTCTAGAAACAAAAACAAACAAAAAGGGACTAAGCCAACAATCCTCAAATCCAGCTGATGATATGGTAGAGGAAGTAAAGATGGGATATAATATTTGATTTGTATTGTGTAAAATGGATAATTCATGATTTTAAGATATAAATGTAAGTGTGTTGTGGATAAGACTTCCCTGGCAACTTGTTACTTTAGCTAGTAACTGTAATTGTAACTCTAACTCCGTATTCCTGTCACTCTGTAACTCTGCTTCTGCTGTTTTCTGAGCAATGCAAGCCCTAACCCAGCTGAACCATCACCATCCTTTGTTCTATTCCCCTGCTTCCTACCAGCAAAACCTTGGTGGGAAATTTAAACTTAAGGTGCACATTTCTTGTAACAATCATTGGCTAAAACCAACGCCCAGCCTCCAGGTTTCCCTGCCCTAGCCCCAAATGCTTAAAAGCCCATATGGGCTGGCACTCAGCCCGTTTCCTGGGATCCCAACTCCAGGTGCGGTCCTGGCGTGTCAGCACTTTTCGCTCAATAAAATCTTTTACATTTTCACTGAGGACTGAGTGGTCTCACTGCCCCTCCCCACTACACTGATACTGGAACCTCTGTGAACTAAAAACATATTTTGTTTTACAAATCTCCTTCCAGAAGGTTCTGATTAGTAGTTCCAAGGAATGGTCTTAAAGTTTGTATTTTAACAGGGAGTTCTGATGTGTTGTCAAGGTTTAGGGTTACTTACCTAAGTAATTTGTAACTCTTTTAAAAGAAAGAAGTGAATTTTACCCGGTGAAGAACAAATGAAGACCACCTGTGGAGAATTTTCTGGATTCCCTACCCAGCTGGAGATAGAAGAGTTGCCTTAAAGATCTGGTAACCATTCCCAAATTCAAAGCCTGATGCTTAGCCCAACTTGATAACCAAGTCATCATTGCCATTTCATGATTGACTATCCTGACACAAAGCCCTTTTTGATGCCTTCCATTTACAAATCAAGGAGTGGCTTTCTATTATTAAAAACTGGTTTAAGGTTGCAAAGAGAGAGTTTTCAGTGTTAATGCCATTGTTAATTTTCATCTCCCTTTTGATGCCCTCATCAATAATGATTAGAAATGGAATCTGGCTGAGATCAGGACCAGGAGAATATGTGTTTTCCTTGTATCTTACTTTCCAGCATTAATTAATTTAAACACACACACACACACACACACACACACACATACACCATGCAAAAATATAAAAGCCAAAAAAAAAAAAACCCAACCCCAAACCAAAAACTCATACTTGCATTAGATGCATGTGTTCAATTGGTGGCAGCAAAGTTCTTTTGCAAAAAATTCTAAGGCCTCAATCTTCAACATTTTGAAGAAAAACAGAGTGAACAAAGCAGCATGTATAATAACATCCATGTTTTCGTTAACCTGCAGAGCTATAAATTTATTGCATGTGCTCAGGAAAAAGAAAAAAATGTATAAAAAGAAGATTTCTTGTTCTCTCTGCCTAAATCTAATCCCCTAAATATATTCTTTGTTTTCAAATACAGAAGTAGTATATGTATCAGCTTCAGATGAAGGATTTAAACAGGCTGTGATCCCAAAAGGTGGGCATCTGAGGATTTATTGCTGGCTGTCATGTAAATGTATTAAAATAGGAGCTTTGATCTTGAAGTGCATCCAGACAAGATTAATGATTTAGCATCAGGGGAAATCAAGTATTTGATGCGATAAATGGATAAGGAAGGTGTTACAATTTCACATTGGCAAAGATTGCAAAAAATATCAGTATTTAAAAGGCATTTTAGAAATGTAGTTTGATGGGGACTGTAGTAAGTGCCACAGCACGTTAGGCAGTCTCTGACTGACATAGGCTAGGTGGTTTGTACGTGATAAACAGATGGGAATAGGGCACAAAAATGAAATGGTGACTGTCAAAATAAAACTGCAGATAGTTTACAACCACAGATTTCTGATTCTGCCCTGGTGATAAATTCATCACTGTGTCGGTAACACTGGGTGTTAATTCAGGGGCCAATAGGTAATTGAACCCTAAGCTGGCCATCGATTGCCTTGTAGTTGCAGTGCTAACTTAAGCTAAGTGAGTAGCAGCCCAAATGATCCATTTTCTTGGTGACACTGTCATCAATACTAACACCATTATTGTGAGATGTTGGGGGTTGGAGTAGAGGAAGTATGTAATTAGAGAAAGTGGATGCTTAGGGAGGAGATCTGGAAAATCAGGTTATATATCATTAGGGAATCATGATTTCTTAATGAAAGACCACTATCTAGAAAGATGTGAAAACTTCCAGATAGTTAGCAATTTAAGTAGTGAGCATCTATAGCAAGGTATAATGTATTTTTATTCCAATGTTAAACACTGGAATAAAATAAAATAAACATTATTTAATAATATTGCTGGATTGAAATTCGGATCATAAACTTTTAAAGTATTTTCTACATTGTTGTGGTAACATAAGATTATTTTGGGAAACATTTTAGCATTTTGCTATTAATTTTTTAACTTGTTGATAATTATATTGAAGTTGGCTAAAAGTTTATGAATATATGTTTTTTCTAAACTACTAAATAATGACTGTTGAAATAGCAACTTACAAGTTCTTCAACATGAGCTTAAATCAAATAGATACCTTCAAAGTTGAACATCCTAGTTTACAATTTCAAAGTAGTTGGAAATGTATCCATGTAAATCCCATTTAGTGTAATGGGATTTTCCAACCTGAAATGTCATTTCATGTGCACAATTTTGAGCACATGTCCTTAAAAATACTCTTTCTGTCCTTGTCATCTTACGGTCAGTCAGTTCAAAGTTTGTTTTCCTTTCATCTTTCAGGCTTGAAAATATAGTTAGTCAGCATAATATTGAAAGCAATAACATTTCAAATAAGGGGAATTTATGACTGGTTACTAGAAAAAAATTGTAGGAAAATTTGGAAACAAATTTCTTTATTATAGTTAATTCACAAAGAAAGATGCTGCATGTTTCCATTTAAATACTGAAATGGATTATTTCCTACATTTTTTGATATCAATATGGTAGTTACCTAGTTTAAAGATGGAGTTAGAAATGGATATGAATTCAGATATGAACTAAAGCCAAAAAATGATATAAATGTCAAACATCAGAGGTTAAAATTTCAAAGAATTTGGGAAATAGAAGCAATATGAAAATTTTTGTTTGGCTAGCCATTAGATCTATATTTAAGAACAAATCAGACTCAGAGTTTAGTGATACATTAGTTGCCTAGCATGTAGGAGGCCCTCGTTTGATCTCTAGCATTTGTATAAAAAAGAGAACACATGAGTTAATCTGGTGAACACAGGTTGAAAAACAGTGGCTCACTGTGTATAGAGAAGGTGCCTTGACAAAAGACTATTGTCTACCATTAACTGATTAATTTATATCCTGTGTTTAGGGTACAGTTAGTGAGTTGGTGCTAGATTATTAACAAATAGTATTATATGAAAGCGATCGATGCAAATAGGTAAGGAAATTTTTCTTCCATTTTTATTTCTTATGGTCTTTCCCATTCCCTTCCTATCCTCTTCCTAAGGAGGGCTATCTATAAACTTTTCAATTTTGTCTTGTCCCTTCTTGCCTGTAAATTTGTAAGTAAACATGTAGCACAAGCTCTAACTGGTTGCAGTGGACTAATTATTAACTTCTCAACTTAACAACTATTTGGCTATTGAATTTTGTAAATTCATGCACCATTATCAGAAAATTAACTTAGCTGGACATGATGGGGGCAGACTTGTAATTCTAGAACTTGAGAGGCTGAGGAAGGAGGATCAGCCTGCTCTATATAATAAGTTCCAGATCAGCCTCTGTTATCTAATGACACTATGACTTGATAAAAATTACATACATTGTGTGTTATCTTAAAATAAAATCAAATATATAGAACACATTACTTCTAAATTGCTTATCACTTTTAACTATTATCTCTGCTGTTGAGGGTATATAAACCAATGAAGTGATGAAAGAGATATTGCTTTGTATCTCTTCCAAATTTGGTCCGCACTGACTTCGTATTGGTAGCTAGAATTGGGCCAAGTAGAAGTATTTATACCATAGTAATGAGCAAATGGTGTATATCAGGCCTTGATGTCATGTCTTGTTGATTGTCTAAATTTCAGAAATGATAGAAAAAAATGTTAAATGAACAATAAGCTTAAAAGGGTGTGCTGTCTGTAGCTATCTGTTTGTGAATAGTTAAAAAAAAATCAGAAAACAATTTTCTTCTAGTATTTACAATCTATTATCTAATCAAGTCATTTACATCCCTGCTAAATGAAGTTGGAATAGGTCTTGTTTGTTTTATTGTTTTGTTTTTGTTTTTGTTTTGTTTTAGATGGTCATGGAGCATGAACTCAGGGTAGCTCTGCCTGTGCTTTCCTGCTCAAGGCTACAATTTTGAGCCATAGCTCTACTCCCCACTTTTCTGGAGGCTAATTTGAAATAAGTGTCTCATAGACTTTCCTGCCCTGGCTAGCTTTGAATTGCAATCCGCAGATCCATGCTTGCTGAGTAGTTAGGATTCCAGGCATGAACCACCGCCAGTGCCCAGGTCAGTTTGTTTTACTTTTGTCTTCCTCCTTAACATAAACATAATTGTCAACCAGTATGTATGTCACAACCATCCTTATTTGTTACGTAAGTGACTTCTTTGCTGAATTTTATGATAATAAAGTATATATTAATAGTTTGATTTTGTACTGTCATTGGGAATAGAATTACAAATAAGATAATAGATTTTCAAGAAATAGAAATTCCTTCTGAAATGATTGATATAAGGAATTTTCGATAAAGACCTTCATGTTTTATTTTCTGTGAATTATATATTAAATATTTTCATATTAGCAAAATTCATAAGAAAATACGTATGTGTATAGATTTATATATTTGCTGTATGTATGTGTTTATTTACACATCTATATACATTTTTTTTCTCCGTAGGTCTGGTTAACTGTTTAACAGCTTGTTACTACTTGTAATTATTATTTTTATTTTTCCTGGTCCTGGGGCTTGAACTCAGGTCTGGACACTGTTCCTGAACTTCTTTTACTCACTGCCAGTGCTACCATTTGAGCCATAGTACCACTTCTGCCTTTTTCTGAGTACTTTATTGGAGATAAGAGTCTCATGGACTTTCCTGCCCAGGCAGGATCTGAGATCCTCAGATCTCAGCCTTTTCCATAGCTAGAATTATAGGGGTGAGCCAGTACCGGCTACCTGTAATTCTTGAAATGGAGTTGGAAATCATTTAGTCAACTTTCTGCATTAGGATATTGGTTAGATGGAACTTCAAGTTAGCTCAATTAGGTCAGGTTAAGGAAAAGGTAGAGAGGTATCTGTTAATGTGTGATTTCTCTTTCACAGTTTTAATTTCCACTGCCTAAGTATCAAACTGTACATTAGAGATTTATTACTTTGTTTTCAGAAGCGCTTTTTTCTTTTGATGTTCTAAGTAGCAATTCCCATATGGAAGTGGAATACTAGTTAAAATACAGTTTTCTGGCAACATTTCAAATCTCATAAATTGTAATCACGAGTAGAGAAGCCTAAAGAATCTGCCTCTCTTTTTTATTTCTTTTTCAGCACTAAGCACCACCTCCTGGGCCTCATGTATGCTAGACAAGTGCTACCATTGAGAAAAATTCCCAGTCCCTAAGAATCCACTGTTCTAATGCTCTTAGGACTAGAATTTGGGAACAGAGTTTGTTTTCTGTTGGAGTAACAGAATACTCTAGAGTTGGTAATTTACAAAAAGAAGATATTTATCTGTTATACTTCTGGGTCCAGCCAGCTCAATATCATGGTGCAAGGGACTTCTTCCCAGAGGAAGAAGGCATCATGTGATAAGAGAGAGGGAGGGTGTCAGCTTTAGTCTCTCTTCCTTTTGTCAGATAGACTAAGTAAACGGAAATCCCACTCTCATGACCTGTTCTAACTCTCATGAGCTACCAAAGGTTCCACTTTCAAATGCTATCAATGTAGGAATTTTTAAATTAACTTTCCCACACATGAAATTTTGGAAAACACATTCAGAGCATAGGAGGAACCACTGATTAAATATTATGTTAAACAGAAATAGTCCCAGAGGATCAATAAAGTAATTCAACTCATCATCAGACAGGAATCTCAATGTCATTTTGATTTGCATTTCTTTTATGGCTAGAGAGGTTGAACATTTCTTCATGTGTCTAATGGCCATTCTTATTTCCTCTTCAGAGAAGTTTCTCTTTAAGTCTTTAGCCCACTTATTTATTGGACAGTTGTTTCTTTGAGGATTTGTTGTTGAGGGATTTAATTTTTTGAGTTCCAGGAATATTTTAGATAGGAGACCCTTGTCTATTGTGTGACTAGTGAAGATATTCTCCTAACCCGTGGTCTTTTTATTGATCTTGCTAGCTATGTCCTTTGTCATGCAGAAGCTCTGCAGCTTCATGCAATCTCATTTGTCCAATTTTTCTTTGATTTGTTGTGTTTCTGGGTCTCTATTAAGAAAATTTTGGCCTGTGCCAAGGAGACCTATGGTTTCTCTTATTCCTTCCTGTAATGTTTTCAGGGTGTCTGCTTTGACTCTGAGGTCTTTGATCCATTTGGAGTTGCTTCTGGTGCAGGGTGATATATAAGGATCTAGCTTTAGTTTTCTACAGCACCATTTACTGAGGAAGCTGTCTTTCTTCCATTATATTATTTTAGCTCCCTTATTGAAGATTAGGTGGTTATAGGTCTGTGGATTCATTTCTGGGTATTCAGTTCCATTGGTCCTCAGGTCTGTTCTTGTTCCAGTACAAAGCTGTTTTGATTACTATGACTTTGTAGTAGAGTTTGAAACTTGGTATTGATATTCCTCAGCACTGTTCTTTCTTCTAAGGATTGTTTTTACTATTTTGGTTCTTTTATTGTTCCATATGAATTTTTGGATTCCTTCTTCTATTTCCTTGAAGAATGAGGTTGGAATATTGATAGGTATCACATTGAATTTGTAGATAGCCGTGGGAACTATTGCCATTTTTAATGATGTTGATCATTCCAATCCAGGAGCATGGGAGATTTTCCACTTCCTAAGTTCTGCTTTGATTCCCTTTTTCAGGTTTTTAAAGTTTTCATTGTAGAAGTCCTTCTCTTCTTGTAAAGTTAATTCGAAGGTATTTTATTTTTTGTGAGACTATTACAAAAGGAGTTGCTTTCCTGATTTCAGCCACCTTCTTTTAATTATTAGCATACAGTAAAGCCATTGAGTTTTGAGGGTTAATTTTATACTTTGCTACTTTTCCAAAGTTTTGAATCAGTTCAAGTATTTTGGAAGTGGAGTGTGTGGGATTCTTTAAATATAAGATCATGTCATCTGCAAAGAAGGAGAGTTTTACTTCATCTTTCCCTATTTGGATCCCTTTTATGTTTGCATCTTGTCTTATTGCCCTAGCTAAGCATTCTAATTCTAGGATGAAGAGGAATGGAGAGAGTGGACATCCTTATCTTGTTCCTGAGTTTAGAGGAAATGGCCTTAGTTTTTCACCATTCAGTATAAAGCTGGCTGTAGGTTTGTCATACACAGCCCTTGTTATATTGATGAATGTTTCATGGATTCCTAATTTTTCCAGAGCCTTCATCATAAAGGGGTGTTCGATCTTGTCAAATGCTTTTTCTGCATTTATTGAGATAATCATGTGGTTCTTATCTTTGCTCTTGTTGATGTGATGAATTATATTAATTGATTTGCATATATTGAACCAGCTTTTCATCCCTGAAATGAATCCTGTTTGACCGTGGTATATGATTTTTTGGATGAATTGTTGAAGTCGATTGGCCAAAATTTTGTTGAGAAGTTTTGCATCAATGTTCATCAAAGAAATGGGTCTATAGTTCTCTTTCTTTGATGAGTACCTGCCTGGTTTGTGGATGAAGTTTATGATGGCTTCATAGAAAGAGTTTGGTAGTGAATTTTCCCTTTCAATTTCATTGAAGAGTTGGAGGAGTAGTGGTGTGAGCTGTACTTTGAAGGCCTTGTAGAATTCTGCTGTAAAAGCATCCAGTGCTGGGCTTTTCTTAGATGGGAGGTCTCTTATTGCTGTTTCTATTTTGATGTTTGATATGGGTCTGTTAATTTGGTTTAATCATCCTGGCTTAGTTTCGGCTTGTTGATATTTGCTAGGAAATCGCCCATTCCTTCCAGATTCTCAATCTTATTAGCATAAAGGTTTGAGAAGACTCAGAAGTTCTGAGTCTTGCTTGTTTCTGTGGTGATGTTTCCACTGTTATCTCTGAGTTTGTTTATTTGGGTGTGTTCTCTTCTTTTTCTGATAAGATTTGCTAAGGGTCTGTCAATTTTGTTAACTTTTTAGAAAAACAAACTATTTGTTTTGTTGATTCTTTCTATGGTTTTTTGGATTCTAATTCATTCAATTCTGATTTAATTATAATTATTTGTTTCCCTCTCCTGGAACTGAGTTTAGCTTGCTGCTCTTTTTTCAAGGAGGTTCAGATGTCTCATTAAATTGTTGGTTTCAGATCTCTCCAATTTGTTGATGTAGGAACTCAGTGCTATAAACTTGCCTCTGAGTACTTACTGCCTTTGCTGTGTCCAGAGGAGCTGGTAATTTGTGTGTTCATTTTTGTTGAATATCATGGACATTTGAATTGCCTTTCTAATCTCTTCCATGACCCACTGTGGTTCAACAGTGTGTTATTCAGTCTCCATGTGTTACAGGACTTTCTTTGGTTTTTTTTCTATTGAGTTCTAATTTTATTCCCTTGTGGGTCTGAGAAAATGCAGGGCATAACTTCAATATTTCTAAATTTGGACAAGATTTTTTGTGACCTAAAATGTGATCTATGTTGGAAAATGTTCCATGTGCTGCTGAGAAGAACGTGTATTCTGATGCTGCTGGGTGAAATATTCAGATGTCTGTTAAATCTAGTTGACCTATGCAGTTGTTTAGATGTGCGGTTTCTCGGTTGAGTTTTTGCTGGGTTGATTTATCTAGTGGGGATAGTGGTGTCTTAATGTCTATGAGAGATTTGAGGGAAAGTATTGTTTCTTGGATAAATTTGGAGCTCCGTAGTTTGGTGAATATATATTTAGAATTGTAATATTCTCTTGAAGGAGAGATCCCTTAGTATGTAGCGACCTTCTTTATCTCTTCTCACAAATTTTAATTTGAAGTCTATATTATCTGATATTAGGATTGCAACTCCCGCCTCTTTATGGGGGCTGTTTGCTTGGTAGATTTTGTTCCAGCCTTCACTTTCAGAATATGTCTGTTTTTATGGGAAAGGTGTGATTCTTGAAGGCACCAGATAGAAGGACCTTGTTTTTTAATCCAACTAGACAAGTCTATGTAACTTAATTGGATATTTAAGTCCATTATTGTTGAGAGTTAGGACTGAGAGGTATTTGGTAGTTCCTGCCATGTTATCCACCTTCTTGGGGGTTGTGCCAACTGGGTTCTTCATATGATTCTTCGATTCTCAGTTTGGGTGCAGTTTGTTGGGCTTTATTGTGGTCTTGTTGGTTTTCTATGTGTAGGACATCTTTAAGTATCTTTTGTAGGGCTGGTTTGGTGGAGATATATTGTTTCAGTTTTTCTTTGCTATGGAAGGTTTTTATTTGACCTTCGGTTCTGAAGTAGAGTTTAGCTGGGTACAGTATTCTTGGTTGATAGTTGCTTGTTTTTAGAGCATGGCATACATCATTCCAGGCTCTTCTTGCTTTGATTGTCTCCGATGAGAAATCTGAGGTGATTTGAATTGGTTTTCCTTTATAGTGATTGATCTTTTCTCCTTGATACTTTAAGGATCTTTTCCTTGGTCTGAATTGATCATGTGTGGATTATAATGTGATGTTGGGATGTCCTGTTCTGGTCTGGTCTATTTGGGGTTCTAAAAGCTTCTTGTATCTGAATAGGCCTATTTTTGCATGTTTGGGACATTCTCTGCTGGCATTCTGTTGAATAAATTTCCCAGACCATTAACTTCTGTCTCTAGGTTCTCCTCTACACCCATTATCCTCAGATTAGGCCTTCTGATGGTGTCTTCCAAATGTTGAATAGATCTATCATATGTCTTGGATTTGACTTGGATAGTTGTATGTTCTTTCTCTATAATATCTAGGCTGTCTACAATCCTCGAGATTTGATCTGCATGGTCTAACCTACTGTCAAGACTTTCTATTTTTTTTTAAATTTCTTTTCCGTCTAATTGATTGGCTTTGATGGCTTCAAATTCTTTGTTGGAGCTTTGTTTTAGATCTTGTATGGACTTCTTTACTTCCTTAATTTGGTGTTCAGTGTTCATTCTCAAATTCCTTGATTGATTGGTTATGATTTCATTGGAGTCCCTTTCCTTCTGATGAGCTTCATTCAGCATTCCCTTTGTGGTCTCCCTGGATTCCTTCAGCTGTTTGTTTATGGATTCCATGAATGCCGCCATTGATCTTTGTCTATTCTCATTTTGCTCATGCAATTACTGTATTATTCTTTGATTAGCTTCCTCATGCTCATGCAATTCCTGTATTACTCTTTGACTATTCTCATCCTGGTTACACAATTCCTTTATTACTCTTTGCTTAGCTTCCTCATGCTCAGGAGATTACTGTATTAAGTTTTGGTTAGCCTCATTATGCTCACAAAGTTCCTGTATTAATCTTTGGTTAGCCTCCTCTCGCTCCCTATCAATGTCACACTGAGTCCTTTGCAGGCTTTCAATCTTTTCATTTACAATGTTTACCAGTAGTGTTTGTAGAGCTTTTTGGAAACTTTCCTCTGGATTATCCATTAACTGTTCTGTCACGTGATTATCATGAGTGGGAGTTGAGCCTGGACTTGCCATTTTTCTTGTGTTTCTGCTGCTTGTTCTGCCCATTTGGTATGAAAGTAGCACCATTTTTACACTAGACCATTTTTTTTGGGGGTCTGGTCGTGGGGCCTGAATTCTGGGCCTGGTCGCTGTCCCTCAGCTCTTCAGCTCAAGGCTAGTGCTCTACCACTTGAACCACAGCGCCACTTGCGGCTTTTTTCTTTTTGCTTATGTGGTGCTAAGGAATCGAACCCAGGGCCTCATGCATGCAAGGCAAGCACTCTACCACTGAGCCACTTTCCCAGCCCCACTAGAATATTATTTTAAGGCAAGCATCAACCAGAGTTCTGTAATTGCACAGATTGATTTACACAGTCAAAATGGCTGCAGATACAATCTATTTCAAGAGATACAATCTAATTCAACATCAAACAACTATGGATTAATGGACTAAGAATGTCAAAAGGGATTCAGCAGACCAGAAATAAATAGGTTTAGGGAGAATTGTGGGGAAAATTAGTATTAGAGGGATGTGGAGAGGTAAAAGGAAAGTGTGAATTTAACCAAGCCCTAATTTCAGAGAGGAAACCGATATACCAGCATGAAAGGAGGAAAGAGATAAAAAAAAAAACAAGAAAAAAACAAAAAAACAAAAATTTTAATTTAAAAAATGAAGCAATAATTATGTAACTATAAAGAAATAATACTGGCAGTAGAAAAGGATAGAATGAAAGGAGAGAGATAAAAAGGAAAAATGAAAAAATAAATAAAAAAATTTAAAAATGAAATATAGTGAAAGCAGGGGTTATACTGTGGGGGAGGGACATACAAAACAACAAAGAGATAATCTTATAAATGCGTTAGAAACACATGCATGAAAGAAAAAAAACATTAAAATACATATCTAAGGGTTCATTTTCCTAGCATCACATTATCTGACCTTTTCTGCTTGACTCATACATATACTAGATATTGCAAATAAGGGAAACCATGGGGCCTATGTTTCTTTGGGCCTGGCTTACTTCACTTAATATAATTTTTTCCAAGTTTTTCCATTTCCTAACAAATGGGGCAATGTCATTCTTTCTGATGGAGGCATAGAATTCCATTGTGTATATATACCACATTTTCTATATTTGATGTCAGTGTAACTTGTGGAGGAGATGGGGAAAAACAAGTCGTTTAAGGATACAGGTAGACCTGTTGCAACAATGAGAAGTACAAGTTGTCATGTCCAAAATGAGCTTTACAACATCGGTGCGAGGGGAGGGGGAGGGGGAGAAGGATTGGGATTGGGGGGGGAAGGGGGGAGGCTGGGAAGGGATGAGAAGGGTAAACAAAGGAGGAGGCTGCAATGCTTAGTAAGAAGTGTATGCATTATCCTGCCCATGTAATTGTAACCCCTCTGTACAGTATGTTCACAAATAAAATAAAATAAAATTTTAAAAAAATTAAAAATGAAATACTTATTGTTGTTACCTCCACCACAGCTTCCTGGCCAGGTTAGTGGGTAGAGTGGAGTTTGCCCAGCACCCTCTTCTCTGCCTAAGTATCTAAGGACAAAGGAGCAAACTCACACCCAGTACTCTTGCTGGTCAGAGATTCCCTAACCATCTGTCCTCACCCAAGCCTGGGCTGTGTGTACACATGTGTGTTGTGAAGCTTGGGGCTCTGGAGAGAGCTGGGATTGTGGGTAAAGGTTATATGAATACTCATTCTTCTGTTCTTGTTGCTATCTGTTCTTGAGTGGGGAGGGGCTTGGGGGAAGCTTGATCTTGTGTCTTCGTCAATAAACTTATTTACACACAAAAAATTATATAAGTATAAAGAAATAATACTATTATTAAAGGATTGAATCCTAAGAGGTTCTGAACTGAGTATTCAATTTCTGAATTAAGAACGCTCACAATGAAGGATACATTCTAATAATCAATGATGGGTATATATCTGGAGATGAGTGTAACAGCAATTAAGTCATGCAAAAAAAAAAAGAGGGACCAAAATGTTTGAAGAGATTTTAAAAAACAAAGCAAAAACTAAAACAAAAAATACAAACAAACCTAAACTACAAAATGTGAAAGAAAAAAAATCAACAATTTTTTAAGTTTAAAAAAATTAGGCAGAAAAACGAGTTCTTTGATTATTTTTTTGGAGGGGAGTGAATCTTGCATCTCTCCTGTGTCTGTAACCAGTCTCTTGGTGGAGTCTCTGGTTTGCTTGTGGCATTTAGTTTCCCTGTGGCTTGATTGCTTTCTTAAGTCAGTTTGTTTGATCAGGCAGAAACCTCTGCCTTACCCAGGACTTTGTGATCTTCCTTCCTGGCTAGTTCATTCGAGGGAGATCTCCTTTGAGTATCCCAAAAGAGGGAGATGGCTGTTTCCTCAAACTTGGAGATGCTGTGATGAGGCTAAGTGCTGGGTTGGTTTGAAGCCTATCTGGAATCAGTAGCTTTTCCCTGAGGGGCTAGCTCCTGAGACACTCACAGAGCTCAGCCTGGAGCCATTCTCAGGATTTATGTTTACTGGGTTTCAATTGTTTTTCTTTTACCCCTCCAGCTGTTGAGTCTGCAGTAGTGAGGGGCAGCCTCTGGCTCTGTTTACTCAGTGAAGAAAGTCACTCCTCTGGGGACAAAGCTTTCTCTGCTTGGGAAGGGCAACTTTCCCCAGATGTAAGTGAGCAAGGCAGGTCAGGTTCCTGTGACCTGTTGAATGGCCCCTATTGTTTTCTTCCAAGGCCTGAGTTGGAGCTAGTTACTTGGATCAGGCCTTTGTCAGTATCAAAGATAGAGTTCTTCTCTGGTGGAGCAGGAGGGGCTACCTTCCCACAGCTGCTCAGTGAAAAGGAGTGAGGATGTCTTGGGTGTACTCATGCCAGACTCTTGGTTTCTGGGCCATCCATGGTCTGTGATCAGCAGGATGAAGATATCAGCTCCTTGTCAGTTCTTGCTGGTGGTAAGTAGAATCTGCTCACACACCACATCTGGTACCTTTGTCCTGGGCTCTGTTGTTATGGCAGCCGCGGCAGCAGCTACCGCCACCGCCACGGCTGCAACCACAGATACCAGCAAGTGCTCAGATCTGCTTCAATCAAGCTGCCTGAATTTTCCCTCTCTGGCAAAACTCTCTGTACTTTGATGGCACACTTGGTGTGATTCTCTAGCCTAGGACTGTTCACTGGAACACTAAAACTGCTTTCTATGAGAAAGCTTGTTTAGCCTCCAGTTTCTCCTCCTCCACCTTCCTCTGGACTCCTCAATTAGGGTAACTCTTAATGGAAGTATCCTGTGCACATTTAATTCACTTGAAAAAATATTAGAAAGAAACCATTACCTTCATTTCATTGCTCAGGCAGGAATTTTGCTGTGTGTTTAAGTGCAGTGTTATGAAAATTAGGAAATGTTCCTCTGTTTTGTGTGAACCAGCTATACAATATATGCCCATCTGTCCTGAAATAAAAGTCTCAATTTTATTATACCCATAGTTTTAAAACGATCCTGATTTGCTATATGTGTTTGGACATTTTGAGCTTACAATGCTTTTTTCTAGGACTGGTTTGGTCCTCTTATGGGGCTTTCCAGGTGTCCAATCTAAATCAATATGACAATCATACTCTTTTTAACCCGGCACATCCAGTTTGCCTGGAAATCAGTGGGGTTTCTTCCCAATCACCCAATTAACATCTAATTGCATTTCTTCCACAGAGAAGGTGAAGGTTTCTAAAAGTGTCAAATGGGAAGTTTCTCTAACTTTGACTTTTTAAACCCAGGTTTAAAGTTGTTAAGGGGAAAAAAAGCTTCTATACACCCAGATCTCTGAAGTAATGGGTAAATGATGTAAATATATGTATTTCTTGTGAGCTCAAGCAAGTAAAATTATGTTATTTTAAGGATTAAAAACTAGAAGAAAATTGAGAATCATGTGCATATCTTTCTTGGTGCCGAAGTAAAGATTGTACATATTTGCTGATACATTTTTCTTTCTAATTTTTATTTTATCCTTAATATAATAGTTATTTTGGGTAAAGTGCCTTACCACTTTTAGATTTTATCTGCAGCAATTATATGTTTTTATTTACAAAATGATCTCTCAAAATTTAGAGGCTGCAATCTTTAAACCTATTCTCTATATAGGATAGTCCTAGCATTTGGAAATACAGATGATATTATTTTAAGGTGTATTATATGATGTCAATGAGCTTTGGATTTTAGTATTTGTGTTTTCAGGCCTCTAGACTAGAATTAGTCACATGTCTACATACTCATAGCAGAAAGCACGGAGAGGCTGTTTTCCTTCAGCTTAAGGCCTCAACTGGACCCTAACTGAATGCTATGGAGTAACATTGCCTAATAATATAATTTAAATAACCAACAGGAAGAGACAGCAGGAGAAAATGAGAGAGGATAGGGAGAAGTAACAGTTGATATCATCATTCGTTTTGTCTCTGGTCCAAAGTAAGTGTGAGGATGAGGTATTAATCAACTGCTCTTCCCCAAGTGCTCAGGTCTTTTTTGATGGTGATCTCAATGTAAGGCTGTGATCATAATCACCAATGATAATCAAAGACAATTTGGACTCCAAACACAAGCCAGTTCTTTCATGTGGTGTTCAACCAGAGAGCATCACATAGTTCAATTCTGTAAGAAAACATGTAATTGATCTTTTGAATCATGGCATATTACTTCCAATGTAGATCTCCTAATGGACTTTCAAGCAGAATTTTGACCAAAGTGAAATACATGATATTCTCTCATACAGTATAAAAATGAAAAACCTAAGAGGAAAGTTTACAATATAGGTAGCATTGAGGACATGTTAAAAAGGACAATCTAATTTCAGGAATCCTGGACCTGTAAGATTTCCTAGGATCATTATCTTTTTGGTGCCATTGTCAGCGAAATAGGACATTTCTGAGAGCAATAACTTGTTCTTCTGTATTGAGCAAAAGTAGGGCAGTTTATTTGTGGACAGAGTAGAGCACCGAGATCTAGTTGGGTGCTAGGAGTGTATAATGTGTAGAACTGAGAAAATGGAAAACATGGGGGTTGTGGGCAGGACAGACAGAATTGAGATTGTTCAGTTGCAAGGTCTGAGCATATGGTATTGTGTGTGGGTATGGCCACACACAGACATAACTGCCTACTAACCTCCTACCCTATTAGAAGAGCTCATCTGAGACACTGTGTAACAGAGAATAAAGGCAGAAAAAGGATGAATTCACTTTTTGCACTGGTGGCTGATGTACATCAGAGAAATTAGGGCTATAAACTAAGATTTGTCTAAATTACTTATACATATCTTTTTATTTTTATAACTACCATGGAAATCTTAAGTTCCCAAAAACTTTTTTTATACTCTGACCTGGATGCTAAGATTTTCAGTGTCCTGTCTTTGCTTCTTAGTTTGTACTCTTTAGACAGTCTATATTATACATAACCTATATCTCTTATTTTATTCATTTGAGCTGAATGTTCTTGGATTTGAAGTTAGCAAGGCCTGAAGCTAAACTGGGGATAGATGTATGGGACCAAAAGGACAGGTGGAGAGAGAAAGGAAATGGAAGGAAGGAGTGACAGATTGCCACTAACTAAATGAGTGTCTAAACAACTGTATAATTAGGACCATTCACCCTTATTCAGATTTATTATGTGTAACCAGCAAAATGAATCACATGGCATACATAATTTTAAAGACAGTTACAGACTTTTGATTTGCCTTTAAAAAAGTGTACTTCAGCAGAGTGCTGGTGGCTCATGGTCGTAATCCTAGCTACTCAGGAGGCTGAGATCTGAGGATTGTGGTTTGAAGCCAGCCTAGGCAGGAAAGTCTGCGAAACTCTTATCTCTAGTGAACTACCCAGAAAAAGCTGGAAGTGACACCATGGCTCAAGTGGTATAGTGCTAGCCTTGTACACAAAGAGGCTCAGGGATAGTGCCTAGGCCCTGAGTTCAAGCCCCAGGACCAAACCAAAACAAAAGTGTACTTCTGCTATCTAGAAAATAGATCATAGAAGAGAACTATGAAAAAACTGGAAAGTAGTTATACCACTGAGGCATTCTAGGATAGAGCTGATGTGTCAGTAGAGTAAGATAGCATAGTGGAGATAGAAGTAGACAGTCTAGATTGTCCTTTAGATGCTAAGCCAGATGCATAATATCAAAGCCGTATCTCTTACTTAAAATTGATTTTAATTATAAAACAAATTTCAATATTCTTCTGAGGGTTAACTGAGATGCTAGTGTGAACTGTCAGAAAGGCTGAATGAGCTTTAAAGTAAATTGCTATAGAAGCAACCTGGGCAGTGGAAAGACTCCATGCTTCAACAATTAGAAAGACCTAGTTTTTTTGTGACCCCTGACTTACCACTTACTTATTCAGGCCCACTGATATTCATTACTTGTTATGGATCCAAATTTCCCAGAATCATAGAACTTCAACAAATGTGTCCTCTCACAGTTTCTGAGAGTAAGCCATTTAGGATAAGCTAAGCTAGGTGGCTGTGACTCAGAAACTCTCATGATGTGGCATTCACAATATTGACAAGGGTTTCAGTAATCTGAAAGCTCAACAGGAGTTCCAAGCCAATTCACTGGCTGTGGGAGTGTCCTCAAGTTTCTGGACACACTGGGTTTTTGTAGGAATGTGTCATAGACCAAATGTTTCTGCCTCTTCCCCCATTCATGTGTTGAAACCCTAACCTCTACAGTGGTTATATTTGGAGATAGAATCTGTGTGAAGGTAAATGGTTAAGTGAAATTATAAGAGTGGGGCTCTCCTTAGTCAGTTTTTTTCACTATGAAAAAAAAAACAACACCAGCAACCCAACAGGAAACAACTCAGAAAGAAAGACTGTATTTTAGCTCCTAGTGTTAGCAGTTTCTATGATAGTGGAAAGTGTGGCAGAGCAGTTTACCTCATAGGAAGTATAGAGTGGAAAGGCCTGGAGAGTAGGTGTAGCCTTTCAAAGTAATACTCCCAGTGATGTCCTTCTGGCATCCCTCCCCCCACCCCAAACAAAAGTTCTAACACTTCTCAAAATAACACCACCAGTTGGGGACAAGGCTATGAACAGATGAACTAGTTCTGCATCTAAAGGATGCTTGGGTCTGTCTCCTTTGGGAGTACACCAGATTCAAACCAGAGCAGGCTCTAATTTGATAGGAATGGTATTTCAAGAAGAGGAAGAGGTATCAGAACAAACACTCTCTTGTCACAGCAAGAAGGCAGTCATCTACGAAGTGGAAAAGAGCTCACATTTAGAAACTAATTCAGCCAGTAGCTTAATCTTGCACTTCTTAGCTTCCAGAACTGTGATAACATAAGTTTCTATTGAAGTCATTCAGGCTTTGATTAGGTAAGGCAGATTGTGTGGCCCCCCATAAACTGATCTAAAAGAGAGAGTGAGAACAAAGAGGAAGCCTCCGAAAACACAATCTGACACTTAGGAAATATTATGAATCATTAAATCTACATACCACTCAAGGGGAAGAGACTAAGATACTGCCTAATTTGTAAACATATTTGAAAACAATTATGAGACTTATTAATATTTTCTTTTTGATGAAAGTACTAGAGCTTCAAGGGCCTTGGTGTTATCCCTTAGTTTTTTGACTCAAGGCTAGTGTTCTAATGCTTGGGCCACAGTTCCACTTGCAGCTTTTTGGTGGTGAATTAGAGATAAGAATCTCATAGACTTTCTTACCTAACTTGTATCCAAATCATGATCCGCATATCTCAACCTACTAAGTAGCTAGGATTAGCTACTGTGAGCCTGTTAATGATATTTTATTTTTCTCTGATTAAATGAGAACCAAAACTAAAATGTATTAAATTAGGTAAAATGCATATAATCATGTGACTACCTAGGTGTTCAGTAAATATTAGTTTTCTATCTTTAAAATTTAGAAGTAATCTGGAAGCAAAGAAATTAAAAATGAAATAGTAACATTCTTCTGGATGGCCTTTAATTATGCATTTAGGTTCACAAATGTATTTTAAGTAAGCATATCTTAAACCTCATTTGTCTAATTGAATTAGATTATATTATTTTTTTCTGAGATGAAAATACAAAACTGTCTTAGGAATTCTTTTTGTATGAAGAAACAATATATATATATATATATATATATATCAGTGATATATCTTCTCAATTTTCTTCATACAGAAATTTTAAGGAATGGAGATTTAAATTAAGATAATGGGTTTCTGATGCAAGTAAGTGAAGATTAGTGCTATCAAAAATAGAAAAGAGATTCACAATTAAAGCAGCATTTCAAACTATTGCCTAATTATTTAATCATGTTTTTAGCTGAGGGTGATTTTATGTATCTTTTAGCAAAAATCACATATCAGTATGCATGGAGTGATTTTCTTGATATCCATTAATTCCCATATAAACCTTTTGCATAAATCTATCCCAACCATGGCATGTTTAGAACCTTACTGCTCTGAAAAAAATATAACTACACTGAAGAGATTCAAGAATAAATTTTGACTTTTTTTTTTACCAAATTATTTTCTTCTTGTTTTACGAAGAAAACTACTCCTGACATGTAGAATTTGAATGGGATGCAGTGAATGTTTTCTAGAACAGAAACTGACTGTGGCATCAAGAGGCCATTTGCAGACTTTGTTTTGGAGGTCAACAGTTATTGCCTAAAATAAATGTTTGAAAAGTTAGAATGGTTGCTATACATATAAGGCCACTGTTTTATTATGTTGATGACTCTTTTATTATGTTAATCATACATATATGGTATAATGTGCACTCTTGTATTCACCTTGGTAAATATGACTTTATTTGAGTGTAGTTATGAATCTTGAGATGAAATCATCCTCCATTACCCAAATTGTCTACATATAGTAGAGGAGGCTATGGGAATATGGAGGTAGAGAGTGGACTACTTTAGTTTATATCTGCCACAAGTGAAGGAAACCTAGGGTCATCAACAACCACAAGAATCTGGTAGAAGTGAGGACTCCTCTGCTAACTTGCTCTTGGACTCTTGGCCTCTAGCATGAAAAGAAAATAAATTTTGTTACTTAAGCTGTTAGATTTGTCATACTATTTTAATATGGACTAAAGAAACTACTTCAACAGGTGAGAATAAACTGAAGGTCGGCAGGTGAGAATAGTTTCTCTGTGATATAGTGTACTGATAAACATTTTTTTTGTTATCCAATGAGCATTTTTGTAAGTTGATTTGGAGAGTTTAAAAGATAGTTTCCTAGGATTAATAAAATGATATGGACAGAAAACTAAGATTTTTTAACCTTTTTTTTACTGTGAAAATACCATACAGAGGGGTTACAATTACATGGCTAAGATAATGAGTACATTTCTTATCAAGCATTGTTGCCTCCTCCTTTGTTTCCCCTTCCCATCCTCCACCCCCCCATCCCACCAAAGTTGTAAAGTTCGTTTTCGACATAACTACTTGTACATCTCATTGTTGCAATGAGTCCACCTGTATCCTATTTAAATGATTTGTTTTTTCCCTTCCCCTCCACAAATTATGCCAACATCAAATACAGTGAAAACAGGGGTTATACCGTGGGGGAGGGACATACAAAGCAACAAAGAAATAATCTTATAAATATGTTAGAAACAATTGCAAGAAAGAAAAACCATTAGAGTCCTTATCTTTGGGTTCATTTCACCTAACATCAACTTATCTAACTTGTTTCTGCTTGTCTCAGACATATACTAGTTATTGCAAATAAAGGAAACCATGGAACCTATGTTTCTTTGGGCCTGGCTTACTTCACTTAATATAATTTTTTCCAAGTCCTTCCATTTCCTAACAAATGGGGCAATATCATTCTTTCTGATGGAGGCATAAATTCCATTGTGTGTGTGTGTGTGTGTGTGTGTGTGTGTGTGCGCGTGCGTGTGTATCATGTTTTCTTGATCCATTCATCTACTGAGGGGCATCTGGGTTGGTTCCATATTTTAGCTAAGGTAAATAATGCTGCAATAAACATAGTTGTGTGGGTAGCTTTAGTAGGTAAATGACCAAAAGTGGGATTGCTGGGTCATAGGGGAGCTCTATGTGGAGTCTTTTGAGGAACCTCCATACTACTTTCCAAAGTGTCAACCTGTCTTTTGAGCAAAGGAAAATCAGTCTAGGTTAGCAATGTGATGATCATATCTCTAACTTTTTTTAAATGGCACTCCCCAAATGGTATGACATTCTCAGAGGTATTTTAGTTGTATTCTTCAGTTAGCAAAATGTTCAATCTCAATGTAAAGAAAATATAGTTTGTATAATTCAGAGATTAAAAATTAACTGTAAAGATGGCATTTTCCTAACGTTGGGCACATTTCTTATACCTGTTGGCCATTTGTATATCTTTTTGGAGCAATGGCTTTCCAAATCCTTTGGCCATTTTATTTAATTAGGTTGTCCTTTTGATATCAAGTCGGATATTTTTGTTTAATAAGTTAAGTTATGTTATGTAACTTTTTGGTAGAACTCCTATTCTTTCTACTCCCCCCTCCTTTTTAAAAAAAAATCTTTCTTGAAGGTATTTAACTATGTAGCTCAGACTGGCTTTGAACTCATAACCCTCCTGCCTCAGCTTCCTAAATTGTATAGACTATAGATATATATCACCACACCTGGCTTTGGCAGAGCTTCTTGTTTTGTTCCTCAATCATTGTGGATATTATCACTCACTTATTTCCATTACAGCACAATGTGTGATTTCAGGATATACAGAACGTCCATGAACATTTGAGTTATTTTCAGGTTTTTACATTTACATTCCTGTGTAGATCTCTTAGTGCATAAACATACACATCTGTATGAAGTATGTTCCAAGGAGGAGAAGGTGCTCACTGTGTATTTTTTTAAATAAGTTTTTTTTATTGTGAAAATACTGTACAGGGGGGTTACAATTACATGAGCAAGATAATGAGTACATTTGTTATCAAGCATTGTTGCCTTCTCCTTTGTTTTTCCCCTACCATCCCTTCCCTCCCACCTCCACAACTACCCCCCCCCAACCTAAATTGTAAAGTTCGTTTTTCAACATAGTCGCTCGTACATCTCATTGTTTTAATGGGTCAACCTGTATCCCTATTTAAATAATTTGTTTTTCCCTGCCCCTCCCCAAATTATACCAACATAAAATACACTGAAAACAGAGGTTATACTGTGAGAGAGGGACATACAAAGCATCAAAAAAAAGTCACATGGTACCTCTTGCTATTGTTTCACTGTGTATTTTTAACTTTGCTAGAGAATGGTAAATTGACTTTGAATTGGCTGTACCAATCTGAAACCTGTAAGAGACTGTGTAATTTTTTGTCTTGACTAGAAAAACTTTGAATTCTTCAGCTTTTCAATTTCAGCTATGTCTAGTTGATATAAAATCCTATCTTTTTATTAGTATGAATTTGCACTTTTACGGCTATAGTAAGATGGAGCCCTTTTTCATGTACTTATTGGGCATTCATTTTTTCCTCATTGTGAATTTCCTATTAAGTTTCTTGCTCATTTCAAAAGTGTTGGTTTCCTTTTTCTTATTGATTTGTAGTAGATTTTTAAAAACATATTTTGTCTATTAGCTTTTGTAGAATTTTTTGCGTTGCCAAAAACATACTTCCAATTTTTAGCTTACCTTTAGTTTTGTTATGATATTTTGCTCAACATTAGTTTTAATTTTAATGAACTATAATTTAGCATTCCTTTCCTTATGAGCAGTACATTTTTGTTGCATTTAAACAACCTTTTCTAATATGTGTTATGAAAATATCCCCAACAGTATCTTCTGGATTAGTAGTATCAAACAGTAGTATTATCAAAGGGCCACAAATGTAACTTATAATTGCCCATATTTAAAAGTTTTGAAGAACAAAATTAATTTAATTTTAACAATACATTTTATTTTAATCAGTGTATCCTAGATATTATCCTTTCAACATTTAACCAATGTAAACAAGTTTTTTGATGTTCTGTATTTTAAAATCATACTACGTCTTTGAAATCTGGTGTATATTTTGTACTTAGGGTTGTAGCATAACTAATAGTTAATTTTGAATATTTAATAACCCTATTTTAATAGTGGCTATTTTACTGGCAGTACAGTTTTAGAAGATATTTGAAATTGACATTTGTGTTAGGGACAATGTAGCAGTAGACCAAGTTTTGTATTTTCTCCAGGTGATAATCAAATTGTTCTAGTTATATAAATGAAAAGAACATCTTTATTGCTCTGCAATACCATCTTTGTCATAAATTAAATGTAAACAAGCAGGTATATTTCTAGGCTTAATTAGTATTTATTTTTACACTGGATTTAATTTTTCTCATGACCCTCCTCCCCCATTTTGACTGGTGGGAATAAAAGGAATACATGATAAAACTTTTCAATCATTTGAGTCTGCGTCTCTGAAGCCTTTTCCAAGGAACTCTCTCATGTGTACTCTAAGATCACTTCCCTGTTTTTATTTTTTTCTCTACAGGATGATGTGTGGGTATGTGAGAGCAATAATATACTTTGGAGTGCTGAGGAGGCAACAATGCTTGCTAAGAAATGAACTCGTTATCTTGCCCATGGAATTGTAACTCCTCTGTACAGTATTTTCACAATAAAAAATGCAAAAAAAATACTTTGGAGTGCTAAGACATGAGATCTACCAAAAGGTCCTTTGCTTGTCTTTTAGGTGCCCCTTTGGTGACTCCTATAGTACCTAGATAGTGGTACATTTCTTGGCATCTTGGAATTTCTTCATATCTTCTGGTGTGTGGCATACAAAACTGTACTTTGTTTCCTTTTCTTTTCTCATCTCCTTCTTCTTTCCTGCCTTCCTTTCTTTTCCCTCCCTCCCTTCTTCCCTTCCTCCCTCCCTCCCTTCTTCCCTCCCTTCCTTCCTTCTTTCCTTTTCTTCTCTCTCCCTCTCCCTTTCCCTTTCCCCTTCTCTCCCCCTTCTGTCTCCCTCTGTCTCTGTCTCTCTGTCTCTGTCTCTCTGTGTGTCTCTGTCTCTCTTTCTTTTGGTGCCAGCCCTGAGCTTGAACTAAGGGCCTGGGTGCTGTTTCTGAGCTTTTGTCCTCAAGGCTAATGCTCTACCACTTGAGCCACAGGGCCACTTTCATGCATTTTGCTTTCTTCTATCTGACAGAAGCTGTCTCTCTTGTAGCTTGAACACCATGGTCCTCACCAAATTGCCATCCTTTTTGAGTCTGAATTATCTTCCCATCCACCTGGTTACCAAGGTTACAGCCTCTAGGAGGTTCATCATGCTTATCAGCAATGTGGATCTGTAAGTCACCAACAGCTTCAACTCTGCTCCTTTCCCTCGGCCAGTGGGAACTTTGATGTTCCCTTGTGTCAGCAAAGGACGCTAAGAAATTGTAGCTTCAGCCATCCTTCTGCCTATTTATGTCATGTCACTAATATTGCTTTGCATCAGTATGGGGCCCTTGGTGTTCTAGCATTCTCCTTGAGTTCCAGGTAGAGTAGATTGCACAAGATTTCTGAACTCTTCTTATAGACCTCCTCCCTGGAATTTGTACCAGGTTGTTTGTCTGATACTTTCCTTTATTTCTGTCTGCCCATAGGCCTGAATGGGCAGCGTTTCCTGCTCTCCAGTGCAGGAGCAACTTTTCTATCACAGATAGTTACCTCTAGCCTGGCTCTTGATATGTTAATTAGAGTTTAAAGAATTTATAAAATGTTTCTCTTTCAACCACAGTTTGCTTTTAAGACTATTCTCTTGTTAGAGATTTGAAAAAAAAATCTGATTTGACAGTTAATGTGGAGCAGAGATTTGTTCTGATGCCAGCCCTTTCTCTGGTAAGGAGTGGACAGAGATCCTACAGAAGCATACTTTACAGAATTTGAAAAGTATCTGAAAATATTACATTTTGTTTTAATCCCTGTTGTAATACTGGAAAATGAGACAGGAAACAAATACCTCTTAGTTTTTGACATATGAGGGCCTAGTTGGTAAAAGCCAAAGCCAAAAGGGAAGCCTGGAAGTGGAAATGGGAGTTGTTTAAGCAAGCACACCTGTATGGGAATTCATTTTCTACATGAAGCAGCTGCAGAGTTTTAAAGTCCTAAGGAAAGCAGAGAATCACCTGTGCAAACAGATCATGCTGATTTGATTTAGCAGAGGTAAATACCAAATTATGCCTAGGTATGAAATAATACTACATGGGTTTAGATTTGTTAGAAAACATTTGCAGTGTTAAACCTAAGTTTGAACAACAATCATGTTTGTTATAAAAACATGAGAAAATAAAGATAAAAATAAAGAAGGAAAAAAATCAAGTAGAATGACAGTAGGAAAAAAAATCTGCTTCTAGCCCTTATTTGTTATAATGCTCAGGATAATGGTGGAGGTAGAGAGCTGAAGGACATGGAAAGGCTAGTTAATTCAAACAACTCTCCTTGTTGAGAGAAAAGTAAGAGACACAGAAGAAAGAAAAACCAGCAGATTTCCAGACTAAATTGGAAACATTTTGATGGAATGTTTCAGGTTGGCTGAAAAAAAGACAACCCCTCCATCCCCCATGGCTTTTTTTTTTTTAATTTTTAACAGTGCTGTCATTTGAATCCAACCGGGTCTTTCTGCATTGTAAGCAAGTGCTCCATCACATATCCCCAGCCCAGCAGACATTGAACAACCACCATGAGTAGATGAAAGCCAAGGAAATGAAAAAATTTTTCTTTTCTCCTCTAGCTTCAGTAATAAGGGACCTGATTCCTCAGAACAGCTCTTCACGTGAGGAATAGTGTAGCTTCTTCCTGTTTTTTTTTTTCTTACTTACCTTTTCTTCTTTTTTTGTGTTGGTCCTAGAGCTTGAAACTCAGGGCCTCGGCACTGTCTTTGAACTTTTGTGTTCAAGGTTAATGTTTTACCACATGGGCTCTTTTGGTAGTTAATTGGAGATGAATCTCTTGGGCTTTCCTGCCCAGGCTATTTTGAACCAAGATCTTCATATCTCAGCTTCCTGAATGGCTAGGACTATAGATGCAGCTCATCGGTGCCCAATTTAGTTTTGTATGTATTATTATTATCATCATATTAACTAATTGTACAAAGGGGTTGCCATTTAACAAAGCAGTTTATGAATACATCTTGATCAATGTCACTCCCTTCAATATTAGCAACCATTCCTGCCCTACCAACCCCTTCCCTCATTCTTCTTGAGTTTGTGGTTATATAGATTCTTGATTGCAACCCCCCTTCTCCTTTTCATTCAAGTACCACCTTCCCCTTGACCCTATGCCACCCCATTTGAGTACTTGCTTCCTGGTATTTGATTTTGCCTTTCTAAGAAATATCACTATCTTGGCTATAGTGAGTAGTTCAGGAATGACCATGGTTGTGCTGGTGGCTTTACTGTATTCTGGCTTGTAATTTTTTGGATAAATGCCCAGGACTGAAATTGCTGGATCATAGGGTAGTTCTATGGTTTTTTGAGGAACTTTCATACTGCTTTTCAGAGTAGTTAAACAAGTTTACACTCCCACCAACAATGTGTTAGAGTTCCTTTTTGGCCACATCCTTGCCAGCATCTGCTATTGTTTGTTTTCTTAATAATGGCCATTCTAACTGGGATGATGTCTTAAAATCTTAGAGTGTTGCTTTGATTTGTATTTTCTTTATGATCATACACGTTAGCATTTCTTCATAGGTCTGTTGGCCATTTTTACTTCTTCTGAGAAATCTGTCTATAGCTCATTAGCCCATTTATTAGTTGGGTTGTTGGTTGTTTGAGACTTTAGTATTTTAATCTCTCTGTAAATTCTGGACATTAGGCCATTGTCGGGTGTATAGCTGATAAAAATCTTCTCCCATTCTATGCACTGTCTTTTTAAAGGCATCACAAAAGCAACAAGGATTATGACACTAAGCTCTAGGAGAAGATGGAAACTCAGTAAAGAATTTGGGATCACCTTCTAAAGAAGCCTTTGGTTATTCAGGACGGAACAGCAGGCAGTATTGATAGTTTCCCAGGGAAATCAGGGCAACAATTGACATTCAGGTCTACATAGTTGGGGAATCTGACCATTCTACTTAGTGGGGATGGTTCAGACTTTTGTAGGTGATTTTTATCATGAGACATCTAGGTGTCTTTTTTATGTCTGCTTGAGATAATCATATTTTTTATTCTTAATCTCACTTCTCTAAATCGAATTATTTTTCTTTAACTTGAACTTTAAGATTTCACTGACACACATATGTACATTCTTTAAAAATCTGTTAATACTTGAATATTTTGATGCTATCTGAATGCTTATTTTCAAGATTTTTTTTAAGGAACTCAGTTGTGGTTCCTTACACTGTCAACTCTTTTTAATTTTCTGTTTAATTTTTCTTAATTGCATTTCTCAGTGTCCATTACAGTGCTTAGCACATAGATCTTTAATCAAAATTTTTGAAAGAGTAAGTGTTTAGCCATCTGTGGGTTGGCCTGAAGCAAAGAATTAGGTCAAAGAATTTTCTAAGACTTCAAAAAATTATTATAATGTAATCTCATGTGTGTTCTACTTCTGGGGAAGTGTAGACAATGTGTATTTACTCTTAATTTACTTATAAATTCAATAGTCTATCATTTTGACTTTTATGTCCATCTTCAAGTGGAAGCAGCAGATTAGAATTGTTAAAAAATAGCATATTAATAAATAGTGAGGAGCCATTCCACTTCTGTTTCCTACCTTGTAACTAAGCCTCAGTGTTTTCCCTCATTGTCTGCTATCTCTTCTCAGTTGGATGAATATTAATTGTCCTAGTCTGGCCAGAGTGGCTTGGTGGCTGAATTCTGTGTAGGAGTTAGAATTATGGAATATAAGTGAACTTCTTGGTTATAGGCTTGCAGAAAAAGTTTTCTTGCCCTTAACATGGCACTCGAGACAGAGAAACTGCAAATTAAACATCTGCATGTGGGGGAGGGAAGGGATAACGGGAGAACAAGGGAGGGGGTAAAAACGCTGGACAAGAAATGTACTCATTGCTTTCTCATGTAACTGTATCCCCTATGTACAGCATCTTTACAATAAAATAAAATAAAAAAACCCTGCATGATATGATCTGCTTGTGATACCCTCTTCTTCCTCCCCAGTAGGTTCTCAGGGAGATGAGATAGTAAGTAGTCATTTAAGCCACCTTTAGTCAGGTCTCATTCCCTGCAGCTAGAAGTGCCTGCACTGATTTTGGAAATTAAATGAAAGAAAAGAGTTATTTTTTATTTTTTAATATATATTTTTATTGTAAGGATACTGTACAGAGAGGTTACAGGTTACAGTTACATGAGTAAGGTAATGAACACATTTCCTATAGAGCATTGTTACCTCTTCTTTTGTTTTATCCTAACATACCTTCCCCTTTCCTCCCCACCTCCCCATCTCCTCCCTTCCCCGCCCCCCCTCCCCCCATCGCCTCCCCTCCTCCCCCCACCAAAAGTGGAAAGTTCGTTTTCAACGAAAACATAGAGTCTTGTACATCTCATTGTTACAATGGGTCAACCTGTATCCTTGTTTCAGCATTTTGTTATTTCCCTTCCCCTCCCCAAATTAGAAAGATGCATCTACAAGATGCAGGGCACTGGATTCAAATACAGTGAAAACAGGGGTTATACCATGGGGGAAGAACATACAAAAGAGAAGAGCCTCTTGTGTCCCTCTCTTGGGGTTCATTTCTCTTACAGATCATTTACTCCAATCTCTTGCCCTTATGCTATTTTATAAATCTTCTGTGACACAACTGGCTATCTGATGGTGAGGGAAAGTCATAAAGAAGTACATAAAAATAGACACCATCTCAAAGAAAGCATGGGTTTCTGAGTCATTTAGAGTGGAGGCAAGTATGCGTAACTAGCTTAGTGGGCCCAGAGAGCATCTTGTTCACAAAAACTTATGTCAATGTAGTAAAAATTGTTTTCTGCCTACTTGGGTAGAGAAGAAAAAAAATTACTCTGAGAGTTCCATCCTAGATGACAAAAATAATTTGCTTATTAAAGCGATAACTCTTGAGTGATTAATTTTTTGAGGATTTTAATATATGACATTCACTTCTGAACAGAATTAAAATATAAATGTAAAGGATATGTAATCTCTAGCATTGTAACTAACAGTCTGTGTTCACAAAATTTAAAACTGGTATTCCTATTTCTGAAGCATGTGTATTCATTGAATACACATGCTTCAGAAATAGGAATACCAGTTGTAAATTGTTTCCAGGTTGTCTATAATATATATTTACCTCAAGGGAAATGCATGTTTATTTACTTATGTATGAATATATACATGAATTTGTAGTAAAACAGTGTTGTTATCTTATGAAGGTGCCCATGATTGTGTCCTTTTACCTCCCAGTTTTCTATTTCTTTTTGGCAAGGATACTGGTGAGTTTCAATTCTAGAATTTCACTTATTTTTGTCTTTTTCTCTATCTACTAGAACACATTCCATTCTGTGGAAGAGTGGAAGAAAGAATATGATGTAAACAGAATGATTCCTTAGCGTATTTAATTCTTCTTAAATTATTGAAGTCCCATGGATATTCTTGTAGCTTTCCTTGAGTACAATGAACATCATTGAACTAGGGAAAGAAAATGTTCTAAAATAGGTGATTTAGAAATATCTGTGGCAATCATAAACTTGACTTTTCATTTATCTACAACTAATTATAAAGCAATATTTGGGAAGAAGTACTTCATTTGGAGAATACAAACTGGGCTATTATTACACTTTTTTAAAAGTTGTTTCTCATGTCTAAATTGGGATAATATTTTTGAAGGCAGGAAATTGTGGGAATTGATTTCTTTCCTGTTAGCTACAAGACCTATGACTACTCAGGGTTGCATAGCTCTGAATATTGAATAAATTCAAGAAATAGAACATGTCAATATTTTATAGACATTTTTCCCAGACATGCAAATGCTCTGTAGGATATTGTCCATCTGCACTTTTTAATGAAAATTTCTTTCTGATGAAATATGTATCTTTAGATTTCTGGTGCATTTCAAAAGGAAGAGAGCTTTAAAATTTGGTTTATATTTCAAAGGGAATGTGATCAACTATGTTTTTAAAGATGTTTGAACTGAAAATTTTTGATTTAATAAATAAGTATTATTATATGTATGTTTTAATGTGAGAAACAAAGATCAATTATTTTTGTTGGACTCAGGGCAACAGAGAAAGAACTGAGTCTTCCTTCAGTTTAGTCATTTTTTTTTAATCCACAGGGAAACCAAGAAGAATGAACTATATAAATGCCTGAACTCTATAAATTTTAGTGGTGGAAATTTGAATTGCCTAATTCACAAGGATATCATTGAATACTGACACCAGCAAGCCTCTTTGTTAGGTGATATTGTGATTGTCACTTTCCTATAAGTGGCTATGTTTTATGGATGAATAGAGTTATTTTAAATGATTTTCCTGGAAATTTTGAAAAAGGAGTGCAGATTAGTACGTAAACTATAGAAAATAGTCCTTTATTTTCTGCACAAGGGCTGTCAAGCTCATTCCTTGTATGCCTACTCATTCTTGTTTTCACTGGCTTTGTGCTCAGAGCCCAGTGAAAAGAGCAGAAGCTCTACTCCACTGTTTTCCATGATGCCCTCAGGGTACCTGGACTTCTCTCCATCAATATTGGAACAAACACAAAAGTTGGGGAGTAGTTATTGGCACCTCCATTCCAGCCTGGACATTTAGAAACAGGTACCTTCCAACTGGATCTCAAGAGAAAAACTTGCATTTGGCCACCCTTGTTCCCTAGAAAAGAAGCCTTTCAATCACCTTTGTTCCTTTATCATTCTTTCATGATAAGGAAGCCTCTGAAGAAGGTTGCTTTTCTTGCATTAGAACTTTAGGAAAAATTGTGCATGTAATAGCCAAATTCCATTCTTTAAAGAAGTTTTATATATCATTTCCTTTTGACAAGGATGCTCAACTTTTTCTGTGAAAACAAAGTTGCCTTAAGCAGAAGACTTTCAGAAGACTGAAAAACATCAAAATGAGCAGAGACTTTGTGAGCTATCCATGTACATCTGAGGTGGCTTAGTACCCTTGATAAAGCTTTCCACCCACTGTTGGAAGTTGTACCTTTCTCTCTCTCTCTCTCATTCTTTCATCTATCTATCTATCTATCTATCTATCTATCTATCTATCTATCTATCTATCTATCTATCTATCTATCTATCTATCTCATCATCTCACTACCATTGTCATCATCTTCAATCATCTATATCTAATCTACCTGTGTGTGTTTTGAGACAGAATCTTCCTATACGACCTCAGACTGTGGGCCTCCTGCCTTAATTTTATGAGTGCCAGGATTAAGGTGTGTGTCATCACATCCTGCTACAGATATTTTGAATATGGCATTTTTATGTGCAAAGAGACTAGGCTGACCATTGCATTACAAACTCATGATGTCTTCCCCCTCCATCTATACCACCTATTCTTCTCCTGTAACATTCTCAGCCCTCACTTAGCCTCTGACTCTTTCACAGTGTTATGTCCTGATTCCTAGACTAGACTCCTTAAGATACAGTCTTGAAGGACCCTGGTGGTTCATGCCTATCATCCTATCTTATTAGGAGACAGATTTAAGTATCAGAGTTCAAAGCCAGCCTGGGCAAGGATGTCTTTGAAACTGTTATCTCCAATTAACAGCTGGAAGTGGAGCTATGACTCAAGTAGTAGAGCATTAGCCTTGAAAAAAATAAAAAAGCTCAGGGAGCCCACGCAGGCTCTGAGTTCAAATCCCAGGACTGGCTTGAACACATGTATGCACGCTCATGTGCATGCATGCATGTGTGCGTGTGCTGCGTGCGCATGTGCACGCGCGCACACACACACACACACACATACACATGATACAATCTCTTTGTAAACTTTGATTCTTCACTCTGCTCCTCTGGCCAGGACACTTTTCTTTGAGTCTGGATTTAACATTCACATTCCAACTCAGATTAGCAAGCAGGTTCCTGAAAATATCAGTCATTATTTATGGTAGCTGGAAGCCAATTTTAATTGCTAAGACATCTTCCATGGTGATAATAGTAATAGAATTTATTAACAAAAAATCTGTAGTCATCTCAGTGACTTATGCTATAAGTTGCCTATCATAATAGAAGACAAATTTATTCACATTATGGTCTTTCTTTGCAATGTTCAGTAAAATTTATATTTTAAAACATATTTTCACTTAAAAGGATGGGTTCTTTTTATAAGAAAAGAGAAGAAAGAATTCTGCTTCATAGAGAGAATGTACTAAAACTTCCAAGCTGTTTCCTCTTCATTTGTAAGAATTCTTTCTCTTTTTGTCAGGTAAAACAGAGAGAAATATGATGAGAATAAAAAGTTTGTTCTTAAAAGGCTTACTTTTTAAAGTAAAGATTGTAAACTAAAGTGGCCAAGATTCTATAGTTAGGAGAAAAACTTGCAACTTGTCATATAGAAAAAAGCAAAGAAAAAGCAAAGTGGATGCTGGTGACTTGTGCCTGTAATCTTAGCTACTCAGGAGGCTGAGATCTGAGTATCATAGTTCACAGCTAGTCTGCGGAAGGAAAGACTGTGAATCGCCAATTAAGCACCAGAAAACTGCAAGCAATGCTGTGACTCAAAGTGGTAGAGCACTAGCCTTGAGAAAAATAGCTCAGAGATAGCCCTGAGTTCAAGCCCCATGACTGACAAAAAAAACCCAAACAAACCCAAAAAGCAACATTCAAGTGTTTCAGTATGTGAAAATAGCCTTTTATTGGATCAATAAAAGAGGGAATCAAAGTGGCATTAAATTAAGCTTTTTTTTTGAGTTTAGACAATGCATTTTATTTGCCAACCAAACAAGCTATGTAATATAGTCCTTTAAAAATGCTAAGTCAAAGTCCCACAAAATAAATACTAGGAACTAGGTATTTACAAGAAGGGTGAGTAGGCCCAAGGCCAAGGGGAGAGAGGTTGAAGAATGAAGGGAGAAGAGGGAGAATGCAGGGAAGAATTCATTGTGTATACCACAGAATTGAGAAATACATGGGAAGGGGTGAGTTGAAGGGGGGTGAAAATGTTGAAGTGATGACATAGATCAAGATGCATTATATATATAACCTGTTTTGTGAAATGGCAAAAAATTCAATATATTATCTAAGAATTAAGAAAAGTGAGGGAAGGAAAGGATGGGTTGGACAGGGTGAGTGACAAGGTTGAAAGGGGTGACCCTGATCAAAAATGGGAGTCTACTGTTGTCTCATAACTCCATGTTGCCCCCTCTCAGCCCAATCTTTCAAAAGCCACTCTATGAAGGGCTTACCTCTCCTCTCTTGGCCCAGTCTTTTTATGTATCTAAAGATGGAATACTAACGATTGATTCACACTTTATTCCTCAGGGCGAGCAAAGCACCAGGTGCATGCTCTCCTGCTTGCCCACAGACAAGCCATTCCCACCTGGGCTCAGGCAAATGTCCACATCACCCCAGGCCAGACATTTTGCACTCTGGACCTAACAGAAAGTACCCATCCCTAGACCCTGAGTAACTACAGCCTGATTTTCACTCCTTTGTTTCCTTTTAAGACCCATCTAAGCAGACCCCAAATCTAATCTCTTGCACAACCTCCAAACCCACAGGAAAATCTGTACCCCTTGCTGGCAATAAACCGTCCTAGCCTCTTGATGATCAAGTCCATTTATTTCTTTTCTGTTTTCCTCCATTTTCTTAACAATCAAGATGCACGGTATTCAGAAGCTACTTTGGTGAATGGCAAATCCTGTGTACAACTACTAATTTTAAAAAATTAAAAAAATAAAATAAAAAGCTTTACTCTTTTGACTGATGAATATCACCAAAGTTTGTTACAGTATTAATTCAAGGTTCAGACTACACAGGTCAATTTGAGTAGAGTGACAATAAGGGTTGTCACATCAACAAAGACAAAAGGAAATATCCTTGAAAATACTAGCACGGTTTATGTGGAAATGATTGCTTATCTTGATGATTTTCTGATTTTCATACTAAAACTTAAAAAAATTGTTTTGAGGGCATGTAGCTCAGGCTATTTTTAGATTTGTGAGTGCTTGGATTACAGGTATGTACCATCACACTGGGTCATGTTCTGAATTTACATTGGCATTGACTTTGTTTTCCTTTTTTTCTGTGTATCTTTTGTTTCCAGAGTAAGGTTTTTTATGAAGTTTGTTTTAGCTAGCAAAATGTACTTGAGATACATAGCAAATTAATTTGTCCTCTTCTAGAAGAGAAAATCCCCTTGAAGGATTGAGCCAAAGTATTAGTTAATGTTAAAATCATCAGAGGCACAAGTTCCCAACGGAACACATTTTCTGGGCATGTTGGCACCTAACCAATGACTTCCACTACCAGTTTATGAAGGAACTCTCTTTTGGTGTTCATAGCCCCTTGAAAACTGCTGTGCTCAGGAATGGGGGGCTGTTTATCTTTCCTCTCTCACTTTTCTCATGGACCTCTTGGCATGCCAGGTGATACCATGCCAGTACACTAACCTGGCATCTTTGCTTGGTAAGCTAATGTAATAACTACTTGGTGCCTTTTCTTTAACTTTGGTTCATAGTTTGAAACTTGCTTCTGGGTCCGTTCCTTTCAGTCTTCTGTTCATTAAATCAACTTCTGTTACTGGAGTGTGAGAAAGGAATCTGGAGAGATTGCTGTTGTAAGGAAGGACCCTGCTGTGCCATAGAAAAGCAGAACCAATTCCTTCTCTTTATGTTTTGGTGCTCCTTATCTAACTTCTTTCTGTCCTTTCTCCTGCTATCCTTTTCAGTCCTTAGTGACAACTATGAAACCAATGTTTTATTTTGTTTGAATTATTTTTTATTTACCTTTAGTTCTAATTCTTTAATTCTAAGGAATTCTAATGCTACTCTTTTAACCTTGACTCCAGTAAATAAAACTCGAAGCCACTTTATGAATGCCTTTCTACACTAGCCTAGAAAACAATCATGACTAAACTTAGGCTATAATAAGTGACATGTTTGCTGGGAAGGCTTTTTCTCCTTTTGGACAGTGTGACTTTGAAATCCTGAGTTTGCACCAGTTAGGTGCAATCTTGGCATCTTGGTGGATGAGGGACTTTCCAAAGACTCTTAAAGGTGAAATCACAACTCCACTTCCCAGGTGGTAGGCATGTCTGAAATCCTAGAGGCAGGGGCAGGGACTTGAGCAATAGATTATGGATCTGCTGGACTTGAGCCATGAACTCTCAAGCTCCCTGTGGCAACTGCTTTCCCCGCTCCGCCCCTCCCCTGCCCCATCCAAGCCCCAGTACCCTATTTAGGCAAGAACACCTCAGCGGC
The DNA here is from genome assembly GCF_000151885.1 of Dipodomys ordii. Taxonomy (NCBI): domain Eukaryota; kingdom Metazoa; phylum Chordata; class Mammalia; order Rodentia; family Heteromyidae; genus Dipodomys; species Dipodomys ordii. Next base: position 10,600,890 of record NW_012267232.1, read on the forward strand.
CATTCTGCACCATGCCTCCTGTCTGCTGACTCTTGTCTTGCGATTACATTCCTATATAACAATTTGAATATGTAGAAGTGATATGGCTTTAAGAAAAAAATTTGGTCATTACCAGAGAAGAAAGATATTGACCAATGCTTATACAGTGAAAAGCAGAAAGAAAGGGAGAAGGAAAGAAACACAAAAACAAAAAATTGCTTACTCTTATTGAGCTTCTGTATTAAACCAGCAGCAAAGTCTCCCATTCAAGTAGACCTTTGGTTACAAGAGTCAATCCATCCTTTAAAAATTTTTTTTTTGTTGGTTGCGGGGCTTGAACACTGTCCCTGCATTCTTCAGCTCAAGGTTAGAGCTCTACCACTTGAGCCACAGCTCCACTTCCGGTTTTCTAGTGGTTTATTGGACATAAGAGACTCATGGAGTTTTTTGCTCCGGCTGGCTTTGAATTGCGATCCTTAGATCTCAGCCTTGTGAGTAGCTAGGATTATAGGTGTGAGCAACTGGCGCCCGGTTTTCCTTTTTATTTTTTAAAGCCAATTTGAACTGAGTTTTCCATTACTTGAAAATGAGGAGTCATGCTGCGATAAGCATAGTTATGCTTGTAGCTTTAGTATGGCCTTGTTTGTGATCATTTGGGTAAATACCCAAAAGTGAGATTGCTGGGTCATAGGGGAGCTCTGTGTGAAGTCTTTTGAGGACCCTCCATACTGCTTTCCAAAGTGGTTGAACAAGTTTACACTCCCACCAACAACACAGTAAGGTTCCCTTCTGTCCACATCCCCTCCAGCATCTGTTGTTTATTAGGGTTCTTGATTCTAGCCACTCTAACTGGGATGAGGTGGAATCTCAATGTTGTTTTGATTTGCATTTCTTTTATGGTTAGAGAAGTTGAGCATTTCTTCTTGTGTCTATTGGCCATTCTTATTTCCTCCTCAGAGAAGTGTCTCTTTATGTCTTTATCCCACTTATTAATCAGGTGGTTGTTTATTTGAGGATTTGTTTTGGGGGGTTTAATTTTTTGAGTGCCCCTCAGTAGATAAATGGATCAAGAAAATATGATATATGTATGTATGTTTATAATGGAATTCCATGCCTCCATCAGAAAGAATGACACCACCTCATTTGTTAAGAAATGGAAAGATGGAAAAATTATATTAAGTGAAGTAAGCCAGGCCCAAAGAAACATAGGTCCCATGGTTTCCCTTATTTGCAATAAGTAGTATATGTCTAGGATAATCTTACAGACAAGTAGAAAAGGTCAAAAGTTATTCACATATGACCATATAAGATGATGCTAAGTGAAATGAACCCCATGATAGGGACACAAGAGGTTTTTATCTTTGTTGCTTTGTTTTAAACGTACTTATAATGTACTATGTGATTTTGTTCATTTCTTTTGTATGTTCTTCCCCATGGTATAATCTCTGTTTTCACTGTATTTAATTCTGGTGCCCTGCATCTTGTATATACATTTTTCTAATTTGGGGAGGGGAAGGGAAATAACAAAATGCTGAAACAACTATACAGATTGACCCATTGTAACCATGAGATGTACAAGACACTATGTTGCAAATGAACTTTACAACTTTGGGCATGGGGAGGGAGGAGTTGAGGAGGTGGGAGGGAAGGCATAGTAGGGAAAAACAAAGAAGGGACAAACAATGTTGGAAAGGAAATGTACGAATTACCTTACTCATGTAACTGTAACCCTTCTGTACAATATCTTTATAATAAAAAATAAAGAAAACTAGGAGTCAGAGCTGATACAGAATGATAATTTTGGAAGGATCCTAGAGAAAAAAGTGCATTAAATCATTTTGATTGTCCCCTAACAATATTCAGCAAAGAATAAAATATAAAACTGTCATCTTGCATGACTACCTTTACAGTGCACTGAACACAGCCTAAAAATATAGGAGAATAAAATCCTGCCCAGTAGTCTTTTAGTTGAATGTAAAAGGCAAATGAATAGTTTGCCAGATGGAAGAGTATAATAGTCCTCTTTAAAAGGCTAATTATTTGTCATTTAGCCAGTGGAAATTTCGCTTTATCAGTCTTGTTTTCAAATCATTCCTTTAAACTCATACTAAATCTTTACTAGAGTTTTACATGACTGATTTTCAAATGAATTGTCAATGTGAATGTGGCTCAGAGGGATGAGAACATCAATAGGAATGCAGAATCTGGCCCTATATGTGTGTCTGGGTGATGCCAACTGTTCAGCAGGCAGGTAAATTAGAGAAGAAGGTCATTTCCATAAAGGAAAGAAGAGACGAGCTTAGAAGATAGGTTCCTAAAATCAAACACTCCATACCAAGCTTACGAAAATCATCTATCTAACAAACATTTGTTAAACGTCTGTTTTGTGCACTCTCTTTACTAGTGCTGCATGATTAGTCACCAATCTAACAGTAACACTTCATATTCAAAGTCAACATCATTGCTTCCTTGATAGCTTCTCTTTTTACTCCCGTTCATTCTGTTTTCTTCTTTTTGTACTTATTATTTATGTTTGTTATGTGCTTTCTTTTAAGTTTTCTGAGACTGTGTTAGCCAGGTTGACTTTGATGCACAGTTCTCTGGCCTCTGGGGTTCTGAGATTATGTTCATGCACCACTATACCTACATTCTGTGATTGTCTTTGTTGCATTCTAATGTTTACAAGGTAGTCAATTGTAAGAGTGTAGGAGACTGCCATATCTTTGTGTGAGTCCCAGTTCTTGTACTTCTGAATGGTCACTTTGGCAAGTCTGCCATTCAATTGTTTAACTTTAAAATGAGAGAATGATATCTCTCAGGGTTTTTCTGTTGTGAAGATTTAATGGTATAATACATGTGCACTGCATTTCACAACAACAGCATTATAGTGTGCATAATAATACATGTAATCAAGCATAATGGATTTAAAATCAAGAAGTGTACTTTTATGTTAAGCTAGTCATCTTGGCCCCCAATATATTAAATTCAGTTATTTAATAAATGTTTATTGATTTGACAACTATTCTTACATGATTCTGAGGAAATACAAGATTTTGAGACCTTGCTATTTAAGCACATTTATTTTCAACTTCAATTCACTAATTATAGGGCACATTGAATCCATAAGACATTTGCACTGCTATTTAATGTCACTTTAAAGTATTAGACATAATTTATTTCTGTCATTCAGTGGTCTCTGCTGGGTAGCCATAACTGTATATATTTTATAGATATGTAATTTGGGATCAGGAAAGTTGACACTGTCAGAAACTGGATGAACTGAACTAAAAGCTACATGTTCTCATTATAATCTATATATTCCCTCTAAAAAGGACTTTGGTGTTCTTAATGATTTATATTTATAAACATAGCAGTTACTTTAGTATAGACTTCTTACAAAGATGATGATGGAGGATTAAAAAAAACCCAAGAAAAGGATATTGAGAAAAGTTTCTTGAGAGCTTTAGACTCTTTCAGATGCACAAACAAAATTTCAGCTCATGTGTTGGTGTTAGATAAATCTAAATTTCCAAAGATTTTTGGAAGAATATTGTTTCTTTGTAAATATTCTTGTCCTTTAGCAACAACTGCTTTTTGGAGGCAATTGATTTTTACAGATATTTGTCTTGTGAAGAACTAGAAGGAGAGAAAAAAAACCAATCATTTGACAAGACTGAAACAAAGGGACAGAGAAAAAGATTTATTTTTAGCTTCATAGAATGTTTTTAGATGAACCATAAACAAACTGATTGTTGCCTAACTAGTAGCATATCTGCAGAATGTAAAAAATGGTATTTCTCTATTGAAAGCTTTATAGTCTAAGGAGATGAGGCCACTAAAATAATTTCTAAAAAAGCAGTTGTAGTCATGCTAATAATAGCATTCTGGTATAGTTCGAACCTTGCTATAAATTCTTGAGGAAGCAAGTTTTCACAAAAAGTCTCATCACTATCTGCTATCTTTATTAATATTTCATATGTGGCCAGTGTTGATCATATAAGGGTCTATATTATAAGACTGATTCAAAAGGAGATAGGTATAATTCTTTCATTAATAAGCATGACAGGGTAAAAGAGCCTTAACTGGATTTCAGTAAGGTAAATACCTCTCTCTCTCTGTCTCTGTCTCTCTCTGTCTCTGTCTCTGTCTCTCTCTCTCTCTCTCTCTCTCACACACACACACATTTGAGACAGGGTCTCATTGCCCAAGCTGGCTTTAACCTTATGACCTTCCTGAGTTGGGATTGAAGGCATTTTCCACCACACCCTTCAAATTTGAATTTTAATGTAACTGTAATCACTGGCATAATAAGTTCCATGTCACCATAGGACTGAGGTTTCTGTTTTCTTATACAAGGCTCTCACAGCTACTAGAAGCTTTGTGTGTGTGTGTGTGTGTGTATGTGTGTGTGTGTCCGGTCCTCTCTCCTGGAATCTTTCTAACCTCTTTTGGGATTAATCTGAGAAAACTGTCTTTAGTTTACAGGACTATATGGTTACATTGGGTCCATCTACATAATCTCAATGCTTTAAGGGTAACTGATTAGGAACATAATTATATTGGCAAAATGCCTTTTGTCATGTAATATTACACCATCATAAGAGTAATACCAGGATCTGGAGATCATGAGGACTTTATTCATCTGTGGCTTTAAAATTCCCTAGGAATTTTTAACATAATCTTTAAGTAGTTGTACAAAAAGGTTTCAATTCAATATTTCAGTTTTGGAAGGCAGATTTAGAATTCTATCTCCACAATTGTTATTTCATGAATAGAAATCATTTCTCCATGTAACTCAATGGTAAGCTGCCTGAAGATAAGTCACTGTCTTCTACTATGAGTAAGTTATCCACAACACTGCAACAGGACATTCTTGGTAACTACATCTTGGGTTAAACTGTTTCTGGAAGGCAAGGAATGAAATGTACCTGTTGTTTTGATTCATTACATTTGGGTCCTTCTTTTGAAATTGAAGTGAAATGTCAATCTGCTAGCCACATGTGTTCAGACTAGACAGACTAACTTGTTTCATTATTTTAGGCAATCTACTTTTGTGCTAGGACAGGATTGTGGGCCATTGGGCTTCTGAATGCAAATGTCTGAAATGGAGACAAAAAGTGTCTATATTTTATAGAATATTTTCTATTATTAAGGCTCAAAAATAAAGTTGGACTAGGGGTAAACATGGTTATGAGTTTTATTATATATAATTCAGAAAGTCAAGCCTTTAAATTCCTTCTTTTAACACTAAACAAGATAGTTTAATATATTTAAAAATACAGTTGACACTTTCTTCATGTCTTTCTCTGATATTAAGGGGTGGTATATTAGCTATATATTAAAAGTTTTGAATTCCAAGAAGGCAAAAGAGGAAATTTCTTTCAGAAACATATTCTTCAAGAACTGAAAGAACATTTAAGACACAGAGAAGTATTGGAAGATTAAGAAAGTGGCTGAGATCTGAGGATTGTGGTTTGAAGGCAGTCCAGATAGGAAAGTCACTGAGACTCTAATTTCCAATCAATCACAAAATGAGCCACAAGTGGAGCTGTGGATCAAATAATAGAGCTTGAAACTTGAGCAAAATAGCTCAGGGACAGCTCCCGGGCACTGAGGTTAGGCCCTGGGACTAGCGCGCGCACACACACACACAAAACCCAAACCTAACCCCCAAAAATGTTAGTATTGTAAGTGTTGAGGTTATGGTTGAAGGGGTAGAGTTCCTGTCTAACATAGTGCAAGGCCTTAAATTCAAATCTCAATTCTGCCATCCTCCAAAAAAACTCATTCAGAAAGATAATAATTTTCTATTATATCACTGCTATAAGTTGGGCAGAAGATATTTCAGGACTTATTTTATTCTTCTCAGTAGATGATCATTATTTTGTATGCTCTTTATCTGTAAGACGGGAAATCCCCTGCCAAAAGGAACTGATATCATCAGTTTCTTATCTCAGTCCCAGATTTAAGACTACTGTTATTTCAGCTTTTCATAAACAACCCCACATTGAAGCCAACATAATGTGTTTTAAACTTCTCAAAGGATTGTGCAAATAGTACAATGTTCTTTCTTTTTTTTTTTTTTTGCAGTAGAAAAAATTGATAGCTGATATCTTAAATCCCTTAGCAAATTTGTGCTGGAGTTGGCAGGTTTTGTAGATCTTTGTCACCTGGCTGCCATTCCTGCAATCATTAACTTCTTTTTGATTAGCCCTAATAATTAGCTTTCCCTAAGGAACAAAGACTTGAGTAATCATCTTTCATATTTGAAGGTGATGCTGCCAGCATTTATTGTCTGCATTGTATTTATCACCACAGAAAGACTTGTCCTTGGCTTATTTATAGAGAGGAGAGTTTAAATCATGTCTTCCTCAGTTTTTCTTTCTTTCTTTTTTTGTTGTTGTTTGGCTAGTGACAAGAAACACAGCAGGAGGAGAAAGGCTATGGCTATGACTTTAGTAGTTAGCAATTCTTTGGTACTTTCAAGGAGGAAATGAGTCATATAACTACAAAGATTGCATTATGCGCAAGCCCAATATTTCCCAATATTATCTGTTCCCAAATGGCACTTAGGATTCTGGAAAAATCTCTTGTTGTAGCGCATGTCAATAACATTGAGTTGTTCACTTGTTACGTTTCATAGTTACGTTTACTCACATTTTTAAAGGAAATCTTTCAATAAATCTTTCTGGAAAATATCCTATTTAAACTCAGCAGTGACACATAATGAATTGTTCTTTTACCTCCATCTGGTGCCACTATCTAAAACGGAATAAAAACAAATTGTAATAAGCAAGAAGTTATATATTTTTTTTAAAGATCATACGTGTGTGTTTGTCTGTCTATCTCTACTGGGACATGAACTTAGAGCTTGGGTGCTGTTCCTGAGCTTTATTTACTTATTTATTCATTTTGATTGGTCATGGGGCTTGAACTCTAGGCTTGGGTGCTGTCCCTTAGCTCTTCAGCTCATTAGCGCTCTACCACTTGAGCCATAGCACCACTTCTGGCTTTTTCTGTTAATGTGATGCCGAGGAATGGAACCCAGGGTCTCATGCCTGTAAGGCAAACACTCTACCACTGAGCTACCTTCCCAGCCCCAAAGTTCTCTCTTTTTTAAAAATTTTTTTTGTACATTTTTATTGTAAAAATGCTGTACAGAGGGGTTATAGTTACATGAGCAAGATAATGAGTACATTTCTTACTGAGCATTGTTGCCTCTTCTTTTGTTTTACCCCTACCATCCCAGAAATTAAGTTCTTAGAGGAGTTTTCATTAGAATTGTAGAAATAGACAAGCCTGTATGTTTGCTAAGCTGAATTTCAAATAGTTGGCTAAGAATAACATGGTTAGACTGCTCTTTATTTGCAAACTTACTATACGAAATGCTGTAGAAATGTCACTGATTACTTGTGACATCATTAATATTTTAAACTGTGGCATTATAAAATATTTAAATGTAAATATTTTTGATGTGAGTGTCTTAATAAAGTTGCAGTGCAGTAAGATTAGAAAGGTCTCTTATGTAGCATTTTAATTAAATCCATAAAGAATTCTCCTTGAAGGCCTATGCAAACTCTTGTTTAAATCCAATATAGAGCTTGCATCTCACTGATTGCTTCTTCAAATTATGTGTCTCCTACTTATACATTTCTTCTGTTTTCAGAGGAAAAAAAAAGATAATTCTATGTTGAGTCTTCCCTAAGCAATTTATTTATATTGTTAAGTGTGTGGGGCCTGAATCTATAAACATTATCAATCTATTCTAAAAAGGTTCTTTTTAGTCTCCTGTTGCATGGGTATAACTTTCTATTTTGGTGGAGCCAATGAAAAGAAGATGAGTTTTCAACATATTTACTATGTTTTGATGTTGGTGTTGTGATTTTCTTCAAAGTGTCTTGTGAAGATATCATCATCATCATCATCATCATCATCATCATCATCATCATCATCATCACGACCACAGCATTTACTGGGTGCCTACAATGTGAACTATCTAACATTGAAGGTGTGTTCATAGTACACATAAATAAAGACTTCATTTCCTTATAAAAACTATGGAGTAGAACAGCAGGAAAGTTAACACTCATTCACTTTTTTGTTCATTCCTTTTTTCTTTATTTCATTTTCTCATTATTTTTGTATGTGCTGGTATTAGGGCTTGAGCACAGGTCCTGTGTGCTGTCCCTTAGCTTGTTCAAAGTTGGCATTGTATCTATCACTTGGGCCAAAGCTTCACTTCTGGCTTTTTTTGACAGATGATTGGAGATAAGAGTCCTACAGACTTTCCTGACCAGTCTAGCTTTTAAATGTGATCCTCAGTTCTCAGTCTCCCAAGTACCTAGGATTACAAGCATGAATTGCCAGAACCTGCCTTTTCTTTCCTTTATTATTCACTAAGTCCTTGCTATGACCCAGACCCTGTGACAGTCTATGGGGAATAAAGTCAGAGTTTGTGTCTAAATTGGAAAATTGATAGGGAATCAGTGAACATGATAAGTCTTGAAGCCCCATATCCAATATTTACTTTACATTCTTCTTTTCCCTACAGTACGTCCCATAATAGAGAAAGATGTGAAATCTAAGGCTTAAACCAAGCCCTCAATGGCCATGCTGTCTCTTTCCTGTCGGCCTGGAGTAAGTATTGGCTATGTGACTCAATTCTTCCCAGTGAGGGAACAGATAAAACAACTTAGTTGCAAAGGTATCTGGGAATACGTTTGTTGTTCTGGTAAATGAAGCAGACCCTGGTGGACCGTCTCCTTTTCTTCTATTTTGCCTCTTTCTTTTGTTGTAAAAGTGGACATGCCATTGCCAGGTTCCTGATGACCATGTGAGAAAATGGAGAAAATTAGAGACACCATCAGGTTACTGACTCAAACTCATCAGTCTCTTATCTTCAGATTTAATTTTATGTGGATAAAATAAATGATTATTTCAATCCCTGTTAGACTCCATTACTTAATGTTGATGGAATTACTACCTGATATAGGGAGTAAATAAATGGACAACACACATGTAATAAATGTTACGATGGTGCACTTACAGCAGTTGTTTGAATATGCAAGAACAGTTCTGTCATTTGGGTTCATGGAAGGCTTCCTGAGGAACGAATGCTAAAATGCTACTCTGTTTAATGAGAATTTCTGGTACATTCCCTGCAGCAGGGCATGCATATTGGAATCCTGATGTTCCCTGTAATTTCTTAACCAAATATGTCCGTAGTTTGGTTTTTATAGGTAAGCAAGAGAGCTCTTTCATTTAGGCATCTGTATTTCTAAGTGGATGCTTTTGTTCCGATTGGAAGATGGTAGTTTAAATTTATTATTATTATCATTAAGTGATTATACAAAGAGGTTATAATTCCATATGTCAGGTTATGAGTACAATGCATCTTGATCAATGCCAGGTAGTTTACTTCTGTTCTAGCATAAATTGGCCACAATACCATCAGCGAGTCTAATGGTTCCTGATTTGAAACAAAGGTAGTTTTCAGCAACATTGCTCAAGGGAGGTAATTTAGCTTGTTCTTTGGTTGCATCTATGTAGAGGTGGGATTGCTTTTGAGTCAAGTCTTCTTTATGTAATTCATTTATATAAGACGATGACAACTTTCAGCTTGGCTGGCTGTTGCAGGCAGAGCTATACTTGTCTTGCAACCTAGAATAGTTGAGGTACTTATTATCTAAGACCTGCTGTTGCTCAGTACATACAGAAGGCTTCATTGAAAGCAAGTGTGTATGAAGTTTTGCCCAAATTACTTGCTTTGCATTCTACAAAAACAATCAATGATAAACACTGTGCTAGAGACCTTGCTCCATCTCAGGTCTACTCTGTAGAATTGCTTTAGGTGAGTTTCACTTCAGTATCACATCACTCATCACTGCTTTGAAGGTGTTAAAAAATACTCCGAGCCAGATGTGGTTGGCTCATGTCTGTAATCCCAGCTACTCAGGAGGCTGAGATCTGGAAAAAAAGAGCCGCTAGCTAAACCCCAATCCAGTAGATGGAAAGAAATAATTAAAATTAAATCAGAATGAGAAGAATTAGAGTCCCCAAAAAACCATAGAAAGAATCAACAAAACAAAGAGTTGGTTCTTTGAAAAAAATCAACATAATTGGATTGCCTTTTCTATTTCCAGGATCCTCAGGTAGACTGGTAGGATAATCTTCCACCCAGATGTAGAGGACATAGGAGTTGGAGACAAAGAGTACCAGAGCTGGCAGAAGTAGCCAATTGTGCACTTATAAGAAGCACACTTTATTTGTCAGGATATGGCTGAGGTAATACCCAGAAATATTTTATCTTTTATTCTCCCTACGTTTTCCATTTTTGCTTCCAAGGAGCCGAATGGATAATAGGATATGTCGTGCTTATCGTCTTAAGAAACAGATATAATAGATGAATAGGAAGTCATTATTTTTCAGTTGTTGCCTCAGGATTCAGTCTCAGAGTGTGGAGAAAATTTAAAGTTAAGTCACACACACACAAAAGCCTTTTCTCACACAGCCTGCCAACGAGATATTGATATAACATCCTCATGCACAGGGCTTGTCAATCCAGAGGCTTCCTTGAGCCTGTTGAATTTTTTGTAAGGCTATCTATGGTCCCATCTGCCCCTCGACTGCACATGTTGTTTGCTCAAAGGGGGTCTGCTGCATGTTTTAGTGCACTGATTGTGAAGCAAAGTAAAGCTATGCGATGTTACAGTCCTGCAGAACTCTCTCTATTCTCTTTCTCTGCCTCTCTCTTCTCTTCACCAAAGGAGTCTCTTGTCTTCCTCACCTACACAGGGAGAGTTTTTCTTTCTCTGTTTCTAGCTAACACATTGTCATTATTTTGGAATACCAAATTTCCTCTGTGAAATCCCAACCTTAGCCTCTGCAAAACAACAGGAAGATTTAGGTTACTCTTCTTGCTCCATATTTATTTTAAACAAAAAGCACAGCCCAATTGCCCATTTCAATTGGGGGGGATACAGGGAGTAAAATCAACCACAGATTGGTATATAAAACTATTATTCTATTCAAATAGGCATCACATGGTATGTGTGTAAGACAAACAAAGTACAGTGGCTATAGTCAATATTTACTGAGATGCACCTGTTCAGGCAGTACTGGAAATACAGTTTACCTTCTCTTCCCATCAAAGTATCATATGGCTTTAGCATTTTTCAGAGTGAGTGATGTTGTGTTACTGCAAAAACCCAGTAAGTGAAAGTAAGTGAATATAATAGTTACTAGTGATTTAAAATGAGGAGCTAGAATATGATTTCAATTGGAAACAGGAGCTTCTGTTTTCAAATTGAAATGTGGAGTGAGAAGGAAAAGAATGGATGAGGATGGAGATAATGCCTCCTTGTACTCTGATAAGGTAAAGTTTAATTATCTCCTCCTCCTCTTCCTCCTTCTCCTTCCCTTCCTCCTCCCTTCCTGCCCCCCCCCCCACAGTACTGGGCTTGAATGTAGTCCTGGACACTATTCCTTAGCCTTTTTATTCAAGGTTGGCACTCTACCACTTGAACCACTGCTTCACTTCAGGCTTTTTGGTGGTTAATTGGAGTCTCATGGACTTTATGCCTGGGCTGGCTTGGAACCACAATCCTCAGATCTCAGCCTCCTGAGTAGCTAGGATTAGAGAAGCCATTGTGCATGGCTTAATTTATTTTTAATAGGAGGGAACTAATGAATCCCATATTTATAATCAGTACTGAAGAGGAAATATCATTATAATCCTCCATTATTCCTTTCCTGTCCCTTTTGTATTCAACTTTTGGTTTCTTTTCTTTTTCATTAAAATTTTTAAGTGGTTGTACAAGTATACAAAGCAGTATATGAATAAAATGCATCTTGAGCTGGTAATCCCCTGCAGCAGTCTTTGACCCACCTGGGTATATACAATGAACTCTTGACTGTATTCTCTCCAGACTTCTCCTTCATTGTCTTTCCTTTTTCCCTTGTCTCCCTTCCTCTCAAGTACCCATTTCTTGGTGTTTATTTTGTTGGGCTTTGACTTCGTTTTGCTAAAAATTTGTACTATATGATCTCTCCATGGCGTCTATTTTAATTCAAGATAATTAATTTAGAACTGCTTGCGTACCACCCAGTGTGTTTACTTATAGATTTATAGGCACATTCTAGCTACCATTAAGGAGAGAACCCACACAACCTTTCTTTCTCTGGGTCTGGCTTATTTCATTTAATATAATTCTTTCTTTTTTATTTTTCTTTTTATCCCCCCTCAAATTTTGTACTTTCATTAAAGCAAAGTTTCACATATTAGCTTTACTTGAAAGCCTTTGATTTAGCCTTTTACCTGAGGGTTACGCTTTGATGTAAAGCTGGGTTTTTTCTTTGTAAGTCCATACTTCCCTCATACATCTGTTCCTTTTGTTTATACCTGGGCATGAAATGTGCCTGATGACCCACTGAGCCACATAAAAGATCTCTGAAAAGTAGGGAAAATGACTGGGATGGAGAGCTCCTAAAGTGCACCCTCAGACTGTGGCTGAGGTAATTCTAAACCTCCCTACCAAACTCCTCATAGCTGATGAATCCTCAGGAGGCCTATGCTCCCAGGGCTGGCATTGGGCAGCTGTGGTTTGAGTTAATGTGGACTTGAAGATATGTTGCAGGTGTGTGTGTGTGTGTGTGTCCTTAGTTCCTTCTATGCTCTGAAAGACGTGAATGTGATACCTATTGATCAGTTGATTTCAGGAGACCGGCTTGCCAAAATGACTCTACAGGTGTTCCCAGCAGAGTTCTTTTTGTCTGCCTTGCATAGCGGCCTGGCATGCATCAATCTCAGGTTTTTTTTTTTAATTGGACCAGCTGTTCAGCAAGTAGGAGTGACTGAACACCTCTCCCCCCACCTATATTCTAGACTTTTGCTCTTTACGTGGGGAAAAAGAATAGTTTATTTTTCAATGTTAAATTCTCTTTTCTGTTTGAAAACTGCCCATAGGATGTTTTACCGGAGTTCAGGCAATGAGAACAGTCAAGCCAGTTAATGGAGAAAAGTAACAGATTATAAGAAACAAAAGAGATTTCTTTGCTTCCAGTTACTAACAACTGTAATTTCTTTGTTTATACCAAAACTTGTCAAAGAAGCAGATTGTCTGCCAATTGCCTGATAGTTTTTCAAGAAAAGGGGCTAATTGAGGAGATTCTTTGAAAAGGAAGTTCAGTATTTGGACCCCTTTCAATGTTTAACTCTGGTCTACTCCTACCTACTGCAGAAAATTTTTCTCTGGGAAATTAGGAGTTTTTTTTTTGTTTTTTGTTTTTGCCTTGCCAGTCCTGGGGCTTGAACTTAGGGCTGGGGTGCTGTCCCTGAGCTTTTGTATTCAATGCTTTTTTATTCTATCACTTGTGTCACAGTTCTACTTTTAGATTTTAGGTGATTAATTGTAGATAACAATCTCACAGACTTTTCTGCCCAACCTGGTTTTGAACTATGTGCCTTAGTCTCTTGCATAACTAGGATTGCAGACATTAGCCACTAGTGCCTGGCTTTTATAGAAATTTTGTCTGCACCACAATCTTGTAAAGCTAAGAAATAATAGTAGAGGTTTCCATAAGATATCGTTCTCTGATCCTATTTCAGATAATATTATGATAAATAATAGGATAATGCTAAATAGATGAGGCTCAGTTCAAAGGGAGACAAAAAATTACAGACATACAGAAGAGACAGTACCCTCCCTTAATCACAGTTTTGATTTCCACAGTTTTGATTACTTGTGGTCAACCTTATTTCAGAAATACCAAATGGAACAATTCATTAGTTTTTTTTTATTGTGTCTTATGATGAAATCTTTCATCACATGGTCTCCCTCCATATAGTATGCATCACTTTTCAATTAGACACTCAGTAAACATTTGGGTTATCAGACATTCTCTCCTGGTATAAGAATGTTCAAGGAACTTTTATTTTACATAATACTGACCTCAAACCAGAAGCATAGGGATGTTGGCAATTTGGATATACCACAAAGAAGTGTAAAGTGCTTCCTTAATATGAAAAAATGAAAGTTCTTGATGAAATAAGGGGAAACTATGTGGAGGCTGCTAAGATCTACAGTAAGAATGGATTTCTATCTGTAAAACTGTGAAGCTGTGTTATCCGTGTAAGCTGTGCTGTGACACCTTAAACTGCAGTCACTATGCTCATGATATACAGTGAAGCTTAATGAAGACAGAGAGGCATTAAATTTGTGTATATATGCACAGGGAAATATAGACCATAATAGGGTTTGGGACTACCTTTGGCTTTAGGTCTCCATCAGGAGGTCTTGGGATATGGGTCCCAAATTTGTGGAGGGACTGTTGTGCAAATCATGTATCTAATGCCATCGAACTGTTGGAATGTAGACTCGGAAGTAGGGAAGTGGCAGCAGAAACTTAGCTTCTGTGGAAAACAGTTTTACTTATTTTCACATGAGATAGAGAACTGAAGCCAGGCTATAGCATAAAGTTAAGGACTAAAAGAGAACACTCTGCCTGTGGAAAGATGCTAATAACCCAAATGGCCACAATTGCTGCTTAGAACTCTGGTGCATAACAAACAGTATGCCAGCAACTCCCTCCCCCAACTCCCAAAAAGAACAGTCTAAGTTCAGTCTTGTAATCAGTACCTACAGCTTTCCTGACCACGTGGAAAATACTCCTCATGTCACACTAAGTTTGTGGAAAGCCTGGTCCCTCTTGGGCAGAGGGGCTGAAGGAACATTAGATACAGAACCACTTGATGGAGAGCTAAATTGAATTTAACAACAAGGGCTTATTGGTAATCCCAATCTTCATGGACTGGCTTTTGCAACAGACAGAATAGGATGCGTAGGCAGAGGGTGAGGGTGAAATGAAGAATTAGATACAGCAAGAATAGAGATCTTTCTCAAGAAATCTAGAATGTGCCTCTCCTATTGATAATTAGGTACAGTGAACACAGAAAATGATCTGTTTGATGCTACAGGTATCTTAATAGAGATCATATTGGTCATATTTTTATATGAGTTAGATTTATATACACTTAGAATTTAATAATTAAAAAAACCCTAGCGATAAATTGTCTAAGTTGTGAGGAAAGTATAGAGTAGATACTATCCAAGTTGGCTTTTAATAATCTACTGGATTTTGTAACACAGTTGGGCATTGAATAAGAGCTAATCTGCATGATGAATAAGAGAATGTGCAAATGATTGTGAGAACAGAGGATAGATCTTAAAAATCAAGGCTTGATCTATCATGTAGAGAGAGATTGCTTTGGGAGAGAGCTAGTTACTGAGGCCAAACTGAGTAAGGACAGTCCCACATTACTGTGAAGAGGCCTGTGTAGCAAGGAACTAAAGGCCAACAATGACCGCTGACTTGTTAGGAATGTGAGTGACCCATCTTGGGCATAGATACTAGTCTCAGTCAGTCCCTCACTGATTAAAACTTTGATTGCATTTTCATGAAACACTGATCCAGAACCAGCCAGCTTAAATGGATTCTGTTTAAAAAATGCATTGCATAATTTATTATCAGAATGAAATTAAGGTAAATGACTAAAATCTTCTTTAAACTCCATCTTATTACAATATGGACATG
The DNA here is from genome assembly GCF_000151885.1 of Dipodomys ordii. Lineage (NCBI taxonomy): Eukaryota > Metazoa > Chordata > Mammalia > Rodentia > Heteromyidae > Dipodomys > Dipodomys ordii. Next base: position 10,616,460 of record NW_012267232.1, read on the forward strand.
CCAGCCAAAACAGGAATAGGATTATGGTGATAACAAAGGTCCAAGGTATAATGAACTTTGTGAAAATAGATTTTGACTGATAAAAATCTCTTGAAGTATTATGTAATTTGCCTCCTTTTATGTGTTAAATTTTGGGATAATTTGTTATGCAGCAACAGACATTTTTTATTCTTCTATGTATTTGCAAGTGCATATAAAAATTAACTGAAATATGGTAGATTCAAGGGAAAACTCAAATAGTGTAAGTCCTTAGAAAGAGAAAGTCAAAGTTCAGTAAAATTAAACACTAGGAAGCAGGTACTCAAAATAGGTGGGGGATCAAGGAGAAAGAAATAACGAGAGGAGGGAGAGAATGAAGTAAAAGAATCCAATTTATATCCTACAAAATTAAGAAGAGTGAAGGAAGGGTAGGGTAGTAGCGAAGGGTGAAAATAATGAAAGAGGTGAAATAGATTGAGATATATGGTATTTGTAAACTACTTTGTTAAATAGCAACTCCTCTGAATTTAGTTTTTTTTAAATCACTGTTTGTTGACACCATTAGAATCCTCAAAACTTGAGAGCTAATATTGCTAAAGGGAACATGAGGATTTAAAAAGTCCTTTTTCTTATTCCAGGGTCAAATGATAAAGGAAAATTATAAAACACAGTGAATAAGTATATAAACAATGATAAAACAAAAATGCTTTCCTTGTTACCAACTCTGTGATACTTGAGACATACATGCTTAGTGTTCTGATTTTCAAATTGTAATTTCTCATTCATCTTCTCAAGAAATGATCTCATAAATTTCAATGGTTATTTATTTATTTATTTATTTTCAAGTTAACTTGACTGGGCCAGAGGAGGCCTGGAGGTTTGTTAGCACTGTTCAAGGGTTGTCTTTGAATGTTTTTCTAGATGACATTAGTATTTAAATTGGTTGACCAAATAAAGCACATGACACATTCCCTAACACTGTTGAGCTATTCATTCTGTGAGAAGTCTAGGCAGAAAGAAATGCTAAGAAATAAGTCTTTCTCTTTGTCTTCTAACTGTGACAGAAGTCTTCTGCCTTCAAACAAACTCAGACTTAGACTGAAGCTTATACCATCATCTCTCATGGGCTTCCACCTTTCTGATAGGTCTTGGACTTAACAGTCTTCATAGTTCCTTATACTACATGTACCACATGCAAATGAATGTCACGTGATCTGTCTCCTATTGATCAATTTCTTTGGAGAATCACACAAACTGTATACCTCCTATCTTTTCAACATAGAAACGAATGAAATAATATCTCCTTTGCAGGATTAATATTTAAGGACTAGCACAGAATTCTGTCTTCCACTTTTATCACTATTCCTTTATGTGAAGCGTTCTGACCTCAAGTTATATTTTGGGACACATCTTGTTTCTGGGTAGAGGGTTACTTTTATTTAAGTGGACCATAACTTTAGTTTTAAGAATCCTTCATACACAATGCCTGTATGCATCTGATCATACAAAATAATATTTATTGAAATGAACTCCAGGAAATGGAAGCAAGAATTTTTTTTGCTGTTTTTGCTTTCTTTTCTTTTTTTTTTTGTCTATATATCTTTGGGAGTGTAAGGGGAGGCACAGAAATTGAGAGACAAAGGGTAAACAAATGCAGCAATTGTACTCACTGAATACTATGTCGAAAATGATCTATGCAACTTACAGGTGGGGATGGGAGGGAAAAACTGGGAGAAATCAAGCAAAGGAATGATACTGTCCAAAAATAATGTACTCTTTGCCTGACTTGTGTACCTGTAACCCCGCTGTACATTACCTTCATAACAACAACAACAACAAAAGCATGAGTATAGCTGAACAAAGGCTGAGAGGGCCTCAAGGTGATGCAAAAAAAAATAGAATGTTATAAAAAGAAACCTTCCTATTTTTAGAAACAAAGTATCTTTATTCTTAATTCCATTTCCTGATAATGATGCCACTCATAAGGCAGAGCTATACACCAAGAAGTCTTCCCTTTTGCCTATCACGTTGCAATTTGAGAAATGTCACCTTTACTAGTCAGGATGAGCCAGATTATGCAGTAATAACAGCCCGCCAATTTTAGCCTTGTAAAGAAAGAAATTAAGTCTTATGTCTTATCCATGAGTCATTGACCTTTACAAATGGGCTGTAGCGCTGTTCCAAGTCATCTTCACTCCAAGATTTAGGCTACTATAGAAGCTTTTAAGCTAAAACTTGCCAGTTGTCATTGAAGCAGGAAAGATAGAATGCCAAGGCATGAACTGCCCTGAAATCTTCCCCTAATCCATGTCCCTTCCCACTTTTCATTGTCCAAACCAAACCAGACTTGAACAAATTGAGGATGTGTAATTTCTCCACGGGGAAGGGCAGTACATTTTTGTGACTGGTTACGCAATCTACCTTAGCATCAAAACAATTATATTTTTTTCACACATGTTCTTGGGAGGAATATTTTGAAGCAGAGAATCAGCCATTGTATTCATATAGAAGTTGCATGAAAATAATGGTGGAAAAGAAACTCACACTCTGAGAAATCTATGTGTATCGTGTTGTCAAGCAATTTCTGACCTGTGCTTATGGGCATAGTTTAATTCTTTACTGCTTGTCTAGGTCAGCTCTTCTCAAAGGCTCTCTTTTTGTCCTGCCTTCTTCCCTGTGATAGTACCAGTGCCAATATATCCCTGCCAGGGAGGCCGCTGGGTCTTGCTGGTGACAGTCACCTTGTTCTGACTCAGCACTCTCCACGAACAATGAAGGCAAAGAACACAAGCGTATGGCAAAATAGACTGTTTTTCATGCAGTGCTTTCTTTCTGTGAGACATTTCTTTTTTTACAGATGGAAACAACTTTTTAAATTTTCATATGCAGTTTTGGTAAGGATAGTGAGACAGTGGAAGAGTACCTGACAGGTCGCTTAGCTGTGAATCTCTCGGCTTGGTGAGCCTGTTGGCTTTTAAGGCAATGTGGTGTAGGCTCTGCCCCTGCTCTGAACTATTCACACCACAAGTGGGAAGTAATAGCATGGAAAATCCAAAATGTAATTTATATTTATAACATTCAACTGATTTCTGTTTGCAGTACATTTGCTTTCTTAGCAAAATGTGATGTTTCTAGTGTTAAAGTAAGTTTGTCTTCCCAAAGGAGGCTTCGTGGTATTCTGAGTGTACCTCTGGCAAATTGTGAGTAGACCATTTTTCTCTCAGCCTTTCCTATGAATCTTTTATATTTTTTGTTCTTGTGCTGCTACTAGGTCTTGAACTCAGGGCCTTAAGCTCTTGCTTTTTCTTTTGCTTAATTCTGGCACTCTGCCACTTGAGCCACACTTCTAGTTCTAGCTTTTTGCCTATCATTTGGAGATAGGAGCCTCACAGACTTTCCTGCCTAGGTTGGTTTTGAAGCATGATCCTCAGATTTCAACCTCCTGAATAGCTAGGATTACAGGTGTGAACCATCAGTGCTTGGCATCTTATCCACTTTTACAACGAATCCAACAGCAGCTATGTAAAGCCCACCTGGATTTATGATGACAGTGTCATTGTGAAACCATGTTAGGCCAGGGACCTGTGCCTTAAACTAGGAGTGCCACAAAAAAGCAACATCAAAAACCACTATACTATTTTTCTTCCCTCAGCATCAATATCTGATTTGGTTTCTTTTTTCTATGTCAGCATCATTCCCATAAAAAGTGTCTATTCCAAGTCCTGTTCTAAGATTTGGTGGTTAGTTGAACACATCTGTATGCATATGCTATATCACTTCCATGAGTTTATTTATATTTTCAGTAGTATTCAATACTTCTATCCATTCATTTTTCAGTCCTTGAATGACATGTTAGATACTAGGGGAAAACTTCAGTAAGCTTTTTGTCTGCTGATGACTGCCAACGGTGTGAGCAGACACACAAAAGAGTAATCAACCAGCCCTGATGACAGTGGAGTGAAGGAAGTGCTGTGTGAGCACTGATGTTCAGAAAGATCCCAGAGGACTTTCTTAGGAACATTGGGATGAGGGTTGAGGCTTGGATATGAATTGGTCAAGTGAGAGAGGCAGTAAAGACAGTAGTCTGGTCTGGAAAGACACTGTCAGAATGTGATGAAGATCAGGCTGATTTTCAGCTGCAATATGGTTCAATCGGGGCCTAATCTGTGTGTGTGGATCAGAAATGGGATGTAGGGCTAGAAAGGGAGATAAGGAACAACTAAAAGAGGCTGAGGAGTATGGTTCAATTGGTAGAGCACTTGCCTAGTGAGCATGAGTTCAATTACGTACCAGAGAGGAGAGATCAACTAAAGGAAATCACCAAATGTTAATGATGTATGTTTTGGAATGACTATGTTTGCAGGGTTGCTGGTATCTTACTCTGTAATTCCAGTCACTTGGGAGGCTGAGAATGGAAAGATTGAGATTGGAGGTCAGCCTGGGCAAAAAAGTCCATGAGCCTCTATCTCAGTGGGAAGAAGGCAGGTATGGTAGACAAGTGTCTCTTGGAGGTACAACTTGAAGTCTAAAATAGGCAGATAGCAGTCAGATCCAGGCAAGAAGTGAGACCCTATCTCAAAACTAATCAGTGCAAAAGAGGGCTGGGGGTGTGGTTCAGTGGTAGAGCACCTGCCTAGCAAACATGGAGCCCTGAGTTCAAGCTCAGTTACCATTGAAAACAACAACAACATCAACAACCAAACCACTATTTGTTGCTAGGCTTGGTGGCACACACCTATAATCCTAGCAGAGGGGAAGCTGAAGTATGAGGATTGTGACTATGAGGTAGGTGTGGGCTATGTAACCATCAGAGGCCAGCCAGAAGTACATAACTAGACTCTGTCTCACAATGTGATGTCAGGAAATTGAACCCTTAGATATGTATCTTAATGTTTTTTTCTTTCATGCATGTGTTTCTAATGCACTTATAAGATTATCTCTTTGTTGCTTTGTATGTCCCTCCCCTACAGTATAACCCCTGCTTTCACTATATTCGATGTCAGTATAACTTGAGGAGGAGATGGGGAAAAACCAGTTGTTTAAAGATACAGGTGGACCTGTTGCAACAATGAGAAGTACAAGTTGTCATGTCCAAAACGAGCTTTACAACGTTGGTGGGGGGGGGCGAGGGGGGGAAGGAGAAAGATTGGGATTGGGGGGGAGGGGGAAGGCTGGGAAGGGATGTGAAGGGTAAACAAAAGGAGGAGGCTGCAATGCTTGGTAAGAAATGTACGCATTATCCTGCCCATGTAATTGTAACCCCTCTGTACAGTATCTTCACAAAAAAAAGAAAAAAAGCTAAAAAAATTGATTGTCCTCGCAACAATTATATACAATTCTTATATCAGAGAAAAACCTGGCCTCAGAATAATAACAAAAATAAACAAAAAGTCCTTTAATACCCTAAACATAGATAATAATTAATGATCAATGAAACTGATTTAACATTGTGTGTGTGTGTGTGTGTGTGAGAGAGAGAGAGAGAGAGAGAAAGAGAGAGAGAGAGTCCTGGGTTTGAACTCAAGGCCTGAGTGCTACACCTTAGCTTTTGTATTTAAGGTTAGCTCTCTACTACTTGAGCCACAGCTCCACTTTGTGGTGATTAACTAGAGATATGAATCTCACAGACTTTCCTGCCTGGGCTGGCTTTCAACTGCAATCTTGAGTAGCTAGGATTATAGGAGTGAGCCACTGATGCCTGGCTCTGATTTAACTTTTGATTAATAGCTAGTATTTATTTGATATTTACTATGAACAAAGCTCATAACTCACCTTTTCTAATTCAATTCTCATAGGGACCAATGAGGTAGGTGAAATTATTATCTTCATTTTAAGCTGAGAAATAGTACTTCCAGTGAGGTTAAGTAATTTGCTACATAAATTAGAAAATGATAGAATCAATGATTTGAATCAAATTCTGGTTGACCACAAACCCAATGCTTTGGCCACAATTATTTTCTTCAAATGTATATGTGTGTGTATATATATATATTTTTTTTTTTCCTCTCTCTCTCCCCTAAAATTTCCTGTCTCAAGCATTTGTTTTCCTTACTGGTGCTGGGGCTTGAACTCTGGGCCTAGGTGCTGTCTCTGGGCTCCTTTAGCTCAAGGCTATCACTCTACCACTTGAGTCACAGCACTGTTTCCTGCTTTTTTTGTGATTAATTGGAGATAAGAATCTCATGAACTTTTCTGCCTGGGCTGGCTTTGAACCTCGGTCATCACATCTCAGCTTCCCGAGTAGCTAGGATCATAGATATGAGCCATGGGTATCCAGCTATGTTTAAGTGTATAGTTCAGTGGTATTAAATGTGTCTATGATATACAGCTGTCACCACCAGTCTCTGGTCATGTTCTTGTTATGTGTTTTTAGAACTCACAGTCAGATCAGAGGGAAAGAAATGTATTTGCAGATGTATTTCTTTTTTTTTTTTTGTCAGTCGTGGGGCTTGAACTCTGGGCCTGGGTGCTGTCCCTGCTCTCTTCAGCTCAAGGCAAGTGCTCTACCACTTGAGCTACAGCGCCACTACTGTAGATGTATTTCTTTTTTTAACTTCTTTTATTATTATTATTATTATTGTGAAAATGCTGTACCTGGGCAAGATAATGAGTACATTTCTTATCAAGCATTGTAGCCTCCTCCTTTGCTGCAGATGTATTTCTTTAGAGAAGTATTTGTTGATTCAATGTTCTTTATTGGGTTAGAGTTTAAGCTTCAAACCATGGGAACTTAATTGTTTGAAAAAAATAATTTGAGGATGGAAAGCAATTGGTTGGAAAGTATGTTTCAAAGTTTTGATACTGTCTGTTGGGAATATTTTGTTTATAAGTAGAGACATGATGATAATGGAGATGACAGAGGAATACAATCTGTGAATATACACAGGAAATCATGTAAATGATTACAAAAGTTGTGCTCAGAAGTTAAATATTTCCCACTGTGTGTAGTTGTACTGCACTTGAGTAAAGAACAAAGGAGAATATGGAGGTAAAAAATGTGTTAAGCCTAGTGCTGGTGACTCATGCTTTTAATCCTAGTTATTCAGGAGGCTGAGATCTGAGGTTCCTGGTTTGAAGCCAGCCCAAACAGAAAAGTCCATGAGACCCTTATCTCCATTTAACCAAGAAAAAGTGGAAAGTGAAGTCATGGTTGAAGTGGTAGGGTGCCAGATTTGAGTGAAAAAGCTAAGTAAGAACATGAGACCTTTGAATTCAAGCATTATTAGTGGCACAAACACACAAAATGAAGAATATGATTTATAAAAGGGACTCCTTCATCAAATGTTCCATGATTGGATTTTGGTTTGGCCCCATTGTCTTCTCTGATGCCTGTCAGATTGCACATTACTAGTTTTCAACCATGGAAATTTCATTAACTTTTTTTTTACAGCCAATAAAATACTTTTATGCCTGCTCAAACACTTTCTTGAGAGTGATATTTATCTAATATGTTGAAAAATAACTTTAATTTTAGAAAAATCTTTCAGTTTCTCCTATCAAACTGTCATTGCTTATAACAGCAAAACAATGAACATTTATAATTTAGTTCCTGCATTTCTGAACAACTTCTAAGACACTGTGGAAATGTATGAATATTTCTCTTATAATACATCCTATGGTATATTTCCAGATGAAATGAGGCCTGGTTTCCTGAACCATATCTCGAGATCTACTGAAAATATTATTTAATGATTTTAAAATACCTCCCCATGCCAGGTGCTCATGGCTCATGTCTGTAATTCTAGTTACTCAGGAGGCTAAGATCTGAGAATCACAGTTCAAAGCTATCCCAGGCAGGAAAGTCAGTGAGACTCTTATCTTCAGCCAACCAGAGAAAAAACAGGAGCAAAGTTATGGAACCAGTGCAAGAGCATTAGCCTTGAGCCATCAAGTTTAAGGACAACAACTAGGCCCCGAGTTCAAGCCCCATGACTTGTACAAAAAAATTCCATTCCCCATGTTCAATGCTAGTGGCTCATGCTTATGATCTCAGCTACTCAGGAGACTGACATCTGAGGCTCCAGGTTTGAAAGCAGGAAAATTCATGAAACTATTATTTCCAATTAACCAGCAACAAGTTAGGAGTAGAGGTATGGTTCAAGTGGTAGAACACCAGCCTTGAGTAAAAAGCTAAGGGACAGCACTCAGGATCTGAGTTTAAGCCCCAGTACTAGCAAACACACCAAAAATGTTTGATCCCATAAAAACTCACAACAAAAACTTAACTATGAACTAAAAATATGTGTAGCTTCTTTCTTAAAAGTAGAAATGAAACCTCCCTAGCCATAAAATAAATGCAAATCAAAACATCATTGAGATACCACCTCACCCCAGTTAGAATGGCTATAATCAAGAACTCTAATAACAACAGATGCTGGAGGGGATGTGGACAGAAGGGAACCTTACTGCATTGTTGGTGTAAGTGTAAATTTGTTCAACCACTTTGGAAAGGAGTATGGAGGTTCCTCAAAAGACTCCACATAGAGCTCCTCTATGACCCAGCAATCCCACTTTTGGGCATTTACTCAAACTATCACAAACAAGGCCATACTAAAGCTACCGACACAATTATGTTTATTGCAGCACTATTTACCATAGCTAAGATATGGAACCAACCCAGATGCCCCTCAGTAGATGAATGGATCAAGAAAACGTGGTATATACACACAATGGAATTCTATAGAGCCTCCATCAGAAAGAATAACATTGCCCCATTTGTTAGGAAATGGAAAGACTTGGAAAAAATTATATTAAGTGAAGTAAGCCAGGCTCAAAGAAACATAGGTCTCATGGTTTCCCTTATTTGCAATAACTAGTCTGAGTCAAGCAGAAAAGGTCAGATAAGTTGATGTTATGGAAATGAACCCTATGATATGTATTCAAATGTTTTTTTCTTTCATGTGATTGTTTCTAACACATTTATAACATTATTTCTTTGTTGCTTTGTATGTCCCTCCCCCACTGTATAACCCCTGCTTTTACTGTATTTGATGTTGGTATAATTTGTGGAGGGGAAGGGAAAAAACAAATCATTTAAGTAGGGATACAGGTGGACCCATTGCAACAATGAGATGTACAAGTTGTTGTGTTGAAAACGAATTTTACAACTTTGGTGGGGGGGGAGGGGGGAGGAGGATTGGGTGTGTGTGGAGAGGATGGGAAGGGATAGGAAGGGGAAACAATGGAGGAGGCTACAATGCTTGATAAGAAATTTACTCATTATCTTACCCATGTAATTGTAACCCCTCTGTACAGTATTTTCACAAAAAAGTAGAAATGAGACACTGTAGAATATGTAGACTATATTATTCTGCAACCATAATTTTACTTATTTACATATACTTTTTTTCCTGAATAAGAGTCTATTCTAAGGACCAGGACCATTGCAAAATAAAATTCCAGTGTGAATAATTCTTAGGCATCCATATTGTAAGGTCCATACTTTATAGTGAATGAGGCAAGGTCTGGGATATTAATTCATCATTATTTAAGTAAACTGATGCCTGATTTGTAACATGATAAAGCATATGCAAAAGAATTTTGCATTTATTTAGCTATGGCTTTATGCTATATTAATGTAACATACAGCTACAAAGTTGTATATTATTTATTTTCATATTCCAAAAGCAGTGAAGACAAAAACCTTTATTTTTGAAATCCCTTAATCTGAAAAAGGGTATCTTTTCTTAAAAGATGCAATGAACATTTAAATTGTCCTTCTTTGCCTCCAGAAGAATATAATGGAACTGCTTCTCTTTTTTTAAAAACCACATCTAAGGAAAAAAAATAGGCAGGAAACTTCTTGAAAGAAAACGAAGGAATTACATTTCAGCAATTACCTAGATCTTGCAAGAAGATTGTGTTTGACAGGTAAATTCTCAAAATGGAAATCTCCATTGACTCAAGTTAAACTTAATAACTGTTTTAAGTATCTTATCCACATGACACTGAGGATAATGATGGAAAACTTTCTTACTTTCTTTTAGCAACCATTTAGCTCAGACTGGGCTCTAAATCACATAGCTACACCCACCAAGAATCACTAACACTTTGTCTGATAAAATATAATTTCTAGCTCAAAGGAGAAATTGGCAATTCAAGTAGTTTTATGGGCTTTGGGTAAAAGTTTCCTTATATTTAATAAAATGAGTAATTCCTCCATCCCGCCAATATAATAATCTTTTGAAGTGATGGCTATATCTACTATTGCTTCTTACCTACAGCTGGCCATAGACTGCAGTTAACTATGCCTCCTGTGTAGTTAGTATTATAGGCATATACCAACGCACTCAACTTGTTTCAGGTTGACATAGAAGTTTTGCTAATTTTTAGCCTTGGCTGGTCTGGAACAATAATCCTTTTAATGTTTTCTACTGATATAGCTAGGATTACAGGCATGCATCACCATGTCTGACCAAAGCACTTGGCTTTGTTGCTTGGTAGTGTTCTTTTCAAAACAAAATGTCTTAATAAGAGATGATTTTGACTCTCTTATTTTGATATTTCTATTTTGTGAGGGTTAACTCAGATTCCAAAGCTAGTAAGTCAAAAAGGGTCAACACGAACTTGTCCAATGACATGGCACATCCAGCTTTATAAGGACATCTTGTCTGGGTACGGAAAAGAGCAGCTATCTTACTGCATGTAGCCCAGCTAGACTGAAACCTAGGTGAGTCCACTAGGCTGTCTGTTTTTGTTTTTTTTTCCAGTCCTGGAACTTGAACTCAGGGACCAGAACTCTCCTTAAGCCTCTTTGTGCTCAAGAATAGTGCTCTACTTTCAAGGAAATAGAAGAGGCAATCCAAAATTCATATGGAACAATAAAAGACCCCAAATAGCAAAAACGCTCCTCAACAGAAAGAACACTGCTGGAGGAATATCAATACCAAATTTCAAACTCTA
>NW_012267232.1:10628820-10677744 GCF_000151885.1 Dipodomys ordii
GAAGGGATGTGAAGGGTAAACAAAAGGAGGAGGCTGCAATGCTTGGTAAGAAATGTATGCATTATCCTGCCCATGTAATTGTAACCCCTCTGTACAGTATCTTCACAAATAAAATAAAATTAAAAAAAAAAGAAAAAGGATAGTGCTCTACTACTTAAGCCACAGCACTACTTCCAGCTTTTTCTGAGTAGTTTATTAGAGATAGGTCTCATGGACTTTCCTGCCAGAGCTGAGTTTGAACTGTGATCCTTAGATCTCAGCCTCCTGAGTAGCTAGAATTACAGGAGTGAGCTACCAGTACCAGACTGTCTCTCTTTACATTCCCAGCAACTGCTATGTAGAACTGAAAATAGACCCAGTCATGTGCACAGTGAATAGAAATCAAGGCTGTTCCTAACTCTACTTAGGCTCCCTCTGACAAACACCCTGTATTACCTTAATCAGGTGGAGGTTGTAATCAGTGTCTAGCTGCTGGTTTATCACATGGAAAACTGTGCCTGGCAAATGAAACATATGCTTCTGAGGGCCTGTGAAGCAGTAGAAATGAATTGTAGCTGTGGATTAAACTATCTGGATCACTCATGTAGGTGTCTGTGATAAGGGCTCATTCTCTGATAAGAACTGGAGTTAAGTTAACTTACAAAGCTTGCTCTGCTTGGGTTGCTAGCTCTGCATCCTGGACATGGTGACACATTCATTATTCCAGATTGGTTACTAATTAAAGGAGTCTGTGTTTTTAATGCAGAGACTATTCTTTGCACAGAAAACATACAATATTGTCCCACTCCAATCAATTAATTTGCTCTTCAATAAAAGAAGCTATAATGCACAGTGTTGGAGCACACATCCACACTGGCTAGATGATTATGTCTTGATGGATTAATGTTGCTTCCTTGCTATGAACATTTTTTTGAGGTTATGATTAGCTGACTATGGCCATGCCATTGTGGTACTTGTAGCTAGTATCATATGTCTGACTTTTTAGACCATTTGTTTGACAGTGATGTTCCTTTTATCACAAAACCCACTCATCAGTGGGGCTTCTACGCCTCCTGCAACTGGTAGAAATTGTATTGGATTCCTCAAAAATGTGCTTAAAAGCTACACATATAACATATAATATTATATATATAATAAAACCTAGTAATTACTGTTTGAAATTAGTCAAGGGGGTTAAGGAAGTATAATAAAGGGGGTGAATTTCATCAAAGTACAATGTTCAGCGACAGTGAGCAGGCCCTGTTCAGGACTGTCATATACACACCCATATACACATACATAAACATTTCTAGTTCTACCTCTCTCATTTCCCTCTGGTACATAGATCTTAGTGATTAGTAATTCCTGGAGAAGGGAATCATATTCTCTCAGCTGACTTCTGGGTAATTATCAGAATAAAAGTTAATAGAGAGTTATTTAGGCTTTTGAAATCAACTTTCAGATTCTACCATGGCTATTTCTGAGCATGATGACCCTTTCCACTTGCAAATGGTAATTTTAAAATAACTTGGTTGATGTATTTCCTTCAGGGTAGGCCAGCCAAAGGACGAGTGAAGGGATTCACACTAATTTGTGATTCAACTGTTCGAATTCTCTTACTTAATCGACCTGGCCTTAGATCATAAAGACAGTGACTACTTCACTGAATATGCTGATTTCTAATCTCTCACTGTGGTCTACATTGATCAAAGAGGGAGCATAATAGATTTCCTTGAGGTTTTATAAATATGCCCTTATGTCTCTTATATCTTATTTCTTCTCCACAGACAATCTGAGTGTGTGAAGTGGATAGAGAAAAAGTGGTTATAGCAATAGAATTGGAACACGCAAACACTTGTGACAAAAGGACAAGAATGGCCTTGCTCCTCGGAACAGAGTGCATTAGGCCCTAAGAGACACTAAGGAGGAGATATTAGTGAGCTTAGATTTGAAGAACTGTTTCAGAACTTCAGAACAATTCCCAGAGGTAGATCTTTCAAACTCTTGAAGTAGTCATGTTTTAGCTGATTGCTGGGTCTGCCAGGTCTCTTATCAGACAGCTGCCCACAGTTTGAGTAGTTCTTCCTTACTGGGGAGTCAGTCAGAAATATGAGAGAATATTCTAGAACTCCTGGTAACACCTTCACTGCCTTTCCGTCGTGTGTTTCAATAAACTGTCACTCATTATTATGCAGAATAGAGAAATGCTACTAACCCGATAGTGTAGATAAACAAGATAGTGAAGACAATTGTCAGACTTCATCTGCTGACTAATGTGGGTATTGCATGGATACCCTTTTGAAATAGTACCCCTGTTTCTTTCCAGAGGTACTATTTGCTTTCAGCCCTGTACATCTCGTGGGAGAGTTAGGCATTAAGATCTTAAAAATTCAGTCACCTATACCTCAGGAGTGATCATTGGATACATTCAAGAGATCGGTAATTCCAGCTTTTTAAAATTTACCTTACAATTATATAGATGTCCACAGGGATTTCAGTCCAACATGTCTATTAATGACTATAATGCATCTTGATCAATGTCATTATTCTCCTCTCCTATCTACCCCCATTCCACCATTCTCTCAAGTTTCCTAGATCCATTTTACATGTGTGCATTGAGCATTATGAGTGCATTTGCCCACCATTCCTATCTCCATTTGTCTGCACTCTCCCCTTAGTTTTCATCTCCTCAAATAGATAAAGACATGTTTTAGCTCAATGATACAATCTTGATTCAGATAAACAATTAGGTCAGCCTCAACTTACTAGTCAGAACTGTTCTAAATATAAAATTTCTTTTCGTCATTTGCAATGTATTATGCTGTGACTGTATCTGTTTATGCTTTCAAATAAAAATATACACACATAAACGAGTAAAACACTATTTTTCCACAGTAAATCACATTTTTTTCTGTTATTAGCTGGAGAAAATTTCAACAGTAAATATTTTCATTTTTCAAGGCCCAAGTTATGTCATCTTGTCAATTGAAACTAATGGAAACTTATCATATATTTGACCATTTTTTTGTCAGTCATGGACCTTGAACTCGGCCTGGGCGCTGTCCCTCAGCTCTTCAGCTCAAGGCAAGCACTCTACCACTTGAGCTACAGCACCACTTCTGGTTTTCTGGTGGTTTATTGGAGATGAGTTTCACGGACTTTCCTGCTCCAGCTGGCTTTGAACCTTGATCCTCAGATCTCAGCCTCCTGAGTAGCTAGGATTACAAGCATGAGCCACCAGTGCCTGGCTATATTTGACTTTTTATATCACTTATGTCTGAGAGTGAGGCACCTTTCATCACAAATGCCCCCCAACAATGGGCCTGATAGTCAAGGTAGAGTGGACAGTATCAGTGAAGTATAGCAATCAGTCATTGATAATGCACAAACAAATGCTTCTGCTTTAATGAAATTTTACCACAAAAGTTAGTCACAAGACTTTTCCTCTATTGCTAAGATTAATGATCATTTCTGATGAAGTATTGTCTTCATGGGAAATTTTTCTAGGGTTTTGGACAATGTAGCAACTTGAGGTGATTATTGTTTAAAAACAATTCTCTAAAGATACTTGTTAAGCTCTTGTAGGCAAGGCACTTGCTGACTACATCCTGGACTATTTACTGAAGGATATTTGTATAGCCAACGGAATTGGAAGAAAAAGATTATATCAGGAAAGGTTTTCTTGCTGTCCAGTACAATAAAAGTTCATCTTCTTCCTGGGAAATATTCAATAGGCTTACTGTATAATAAAAGATTTGTATTCTCTAAGCACGACATTCTTCTGGGACAACTCATGGAATGTACAAAGGTCAGTGGCTCTCTTCACATTGCCTTGGGAAATGAATGAATTCTGAATACCCCAATGACCAGAACCGTGGTGGTGAACTAATGTGTTTGTTTCTTATATAGAAATCTGTGTCTTCTGGCTTCCATGAATGAGTAGGTTAACCTGTTAGCTTGCAACTAAGATAAGACCTTAGACCCTTTGTGATATTTCCCACAGATACAAAAGAATACATCCAAACCATACATAAAATTTGCTATGAGAATTGGTCAGGTCTTTTAAAGAAGTGAAATGTTTTCTAACTAGAGTCAAAGATTTCTCAATCCAACTAGCGTTTAATGATGGTGATGGTAGAACTGGATTGTATGAAAGAATTAGAACCAGGGGCAGTGGGCCTACTTTGAGACTGGGCTCAATCTCAAAGTCTAGGCTACCTGGCTAGACTTCAGAGGATTAGGTGAGATTATTTCTGTGATCCAATCTGTGGTGAGATTGAATCATGCTTTGTGAGAAGGCATTCTTCCCCTCCCCCTATGCGATTGTTTTTTTTTCATAACACACACTCTAGGGGCAGAGTCTTAGAGCAAAAGAGATTGATTTTTGTCCCTACTGTTTAGATCTTTTCTTTTCTTTCCCAAATATATGACCACTCAGAAGTTTTTTGTTCAATTCTGAAACTGGAAAATAAGATCCTTTGCTTCTTTGTACATTTTTTTTGTCTGTGTCATAAATTAGGTTTGTGCAAGTACTCTGTTACCATGGTGATGCACACTATATAAATGTAAAGAAATAGAGTTCACTCTTTAAATATAAAGTGTGCATTTATAACTTATCAACTATGCAATAGATTCATGGGCTTCTTCACCATCAGGAATACCTGACAGTAATGCCAAATTTATTGCAGGTTTTTTTCTTAAGGTGAACAAGAATGAATGGTACAAGTTGTTTGAGATTATATAATTGGATATGCAGATTAATAAAATGGCTGTAAGTTTAGACAATTGAAACTATATAGTAGTTGGGAAGGATCTAGTATATGCTAACAAAGTGTATCATTTCAATTCTGGTCTTCTATTACTGGCCCAAAACACATCTAAAGAAATGATTTCTTTTGCATCTTCCTTTAGATAGCATTGCTTATCAGTAGATTCCATTTTCCCTTTAAAAAAGATAACTGAACATAAACAAGATAGTTTTAAAAGTTCATATGAAGTCAGGCTGCTGTTCAACATTTCCTGTAAAATTTGCTAATCAAACTTTATTTCATACTATGGTGCCAAATAAAAAAGATTTATAAGACACCAAAGAATATGATTAAGAAGTGGGAAAAAGTTTTGTTAAAAAATGTTAGATTTTTAAAAAGTTATTACTAAAGAGGGATAGGATAGTGTGCTTATTTCAAACTGGCTGAAAGGCTAGGGCAGAAGACACAATCAAGGACTCCAGCTTTGGGAGAATCAGGAGTATGAAGGGAAATTTCTCACTGATGATTTCCCCTATCCATGTGGAGAGCAATCCATGAAAAGAAAGGTCGAGTAAGTTAACATGCATGGCTTCTTTCTGTTCCCATACTTCTCTTCCATGAAGAAATGTTTCTGTTTGATTGGTGGATTTGGAAGAGCAACCAGAATGTAGGAAGATTAAACTCCCAATTTCTCCCTTTTCTCTTTGGAGAAGCTTACTTCCCAGAGAAGGTAGACAATAGATTGTGGCCAATTCTTCATGATTTTTTTTAAATTAAGTTTTTTATTGTGAAAATACTGTACAAAGGGGTTACAGTTACATGAGCAAGGTAATGAGTACATTTCTTATCCTCCTTTGTTTTTCCCCTACCATCCATTCCCTCCCACCTCCTATGGTCTTCCATGTCAGATAGTCCTAGAGCTCAAGTGCAATCAGTATCAGGGTAAGTCTGTCTCATTCTGTGGTTTGGTTGCAAGGAGCTCAGTTTTAAAATGTGTGCTATATTATCAGCTATGTAGTAATAAAGAAAGTAACTTTTTTTCAGATCTTCTGGTTACCGCAGCAGAGATTAGCCCAATATGATTAATACATAGATTTGAATTATCCTTTGTAAATATTGACGGGCAAAATAGCTGTGCTTAATGGCATCTAGTATAATTCATCTTGGCAAGTCCACTCTTTTATTTGTATGTGTTGATTTCTGATTTATGTTTGCAATTTCTTCTTCCCCACAGGCACTTACTTTAATGTATATTGTGTATGCTCCTTGACAGAATATTGTGTTGTACATTGTGTTGTACATATATTTCAATTTGCTGAAATGTTATATATGAAGAGCTAAGGTCTTTATTCCCCGATTAAAAATATTTTTACTCAAATTAATGTTTCTTTTTATTTTATTGTAAAAATGCTGTACAGAGGGGTTACAGTTACGTGAGTAAGGTAATGAGTACATTTCTTGTTGAGCATTGTTACCCCCTCCTTTGTTTTTCTCCTACTATCCCTTCCCTCTTCCACCTCCTCCATTCTACCCCCTGTGAAGTAGTAAAGTTCATTTCCAACATAGTGTCTTGTGAGTCTCATTGTTGTAATGGGTCATCCTGTGTTTCTACATAAATACAGCTAAAGAATTGCTTCCTTACAGGATATTTGAGGTTTTTTTTTTTGAGAAGCTCATGATAGGAAAGCAGGGAAATACTGAAGAGTAGGTGTGTGGGCAAAAACAGAATGGTGTGCTGCTCCATAGGAGGTTGCATCTCTAGAAGAGTTTTGTTTAGGAAAAATCCATTATGTGATGGCTATATAATATTAACCTGCAGATGAGATGCTTAGGTGAGTTTGAACTCAATGTAGATGCAAATAGTCTCATTTTTGGACTTTCCCTTTTAATTAATTAGATTAAGAACAGATAAATTTAGAAATACTGATGAGACACAAAAAACATTTATAAGTATATGCTTTTGGGACATGAGGAAAGAGCCAGAAATTGAGCTTGAGATGCATTAATTTTTTCTCCCACTTAAAAAACCCAGTGGCTATTGGGAGTGGTCTACCCATCACTCAGGAGGCTGAGGCAGAAGGACTTGAGTTTGTGGCCAGTTTAGGCTACATAGAGAGATCTATGACCCATGAAAAGGAGTGCATTTGAAACATTTGACTTTCACAGTAGCTGTTAGATAAGTACTGAGAATAAAAATCTTAGGATCATGAAAGAGAATGTTTACATGTTCTACTACTGCATATTTTACATATATTATCACATTTAGTCAATGAATTCCATGAGGAGGAGATAATTCTTTTTCTTTTAGCTGAAGAAGTTGTAGACACACCACTGTTATATGTAAGTCTCAGATTCAAAAATTAATCTCTTGGTCTACAATCTGTTTTCTCTCCAAGTAGGAAACAGCACCTCTCTGTTTCAAGGAAGACATTTTCAGGAACTTTTCTTTGTGGTTGGTATATAGTACAGCACTACTGTTATGTGAATGAAAGTTGGAGGTGAGGCTAATGAAGACCAAAGGCCTCCAGGATCAGTACTAGGTGGGGGTGGGCCTGACACAGAGTAGAGTGGACATTTGTTGAGTAAACCACACCTGGAGGATTTTCAAAATTTGCTATGTGAACAACTTAACCAAAGGCATTTTTTTTCTATGTCTCAGTTTTCCCCAGCTGTTTGGTTTACTGTTAAAGTACCAGCATAGACAAATAAACCAATGATCTCCTTAGGCATTTTAAAGAGCAAAGCAACAGCCAGGTGTGTGCAGTTAGTCAGCAATTCAGGCCATAAAGCCACAGTTTTGACTAAACAGAAAAGCAACCATTCATTGAATGGACAAAAATGGCTACCTATTCCTTTTGATGACCAGGCTTTTTAGTTTCTCTATAAACAGAGACTAGCATGCTTTTAAAATATATAATAGTCACCTTGTTTCTTTCATTTGTTTCATGTCTATTTTTCCTTTCTGTCTTTCTCTTAATACTCTAATTGCTATTCCCTCTTTTTATTTCTTCCTTATAATTGCAGTCATTAGCATAAAGTTAACCATACAATTTTCTGAATGCATTATTTGCTCTATGAGAAGGATTTAAGAGATCTTCTCATTCTACTAAAGAAGTATAATCATCTGTAGAGGAACCATTAGACATGCAATGTAGAATATTTAATCAAATTATGCACTGAATACTAATATAAACATGTGCATAAAATATTTGAAGAGGAGAGAATTAAGGTTAAGATATGTTGAATTTTACTTTTCCTAAATAATTTTCCTCTTCTAAAAGGCTTTTAGTAGATGTTTTTCTTATATCAAAGAAGGAATAAAGTCTGTGGGAAGTGAATTGTTCTTTCCAAATGGAATAGGGAGTATAGTAAGAGTAACTAAAAACAAAACAAAAAAAACCCCAACAAAATGAAGTTTGTCATGAATCACCATAATGGCTCTTATTAGCTCAAATGGAAGTAATGTGGGCACATCAAGGAGTCTGTTCAGGTGTTTACTGAGGTGACCCAAGGATAAATTAGAAAGACCACACAGCAGAGACAATTTCTGGTCATGGAAGAGTTGCTGAATGTTGAAGAAGATGACATAGTCAGGTGACCTATTTACTCTTTACATTTAGTTGAAGGTTGTTCTGGCTGAATTTTAATAATTTATATTCACATAATTTCTAAGACATTATTAATAAATTTTAAAACAATTATTTATTTCCAACTGTATTGTAAGTAACTTGAGGGCAAAATTCTTTTTTTTTTTTTTACTCTTTAGTATGTTTCTTAGGCCTTTAGTGCAATCCTTGTATAGAATCTATTTTTACAGGCTAATTAGTAAATATTTCCTCATGACCTATGTGAGCCTTTAATGAGAGACATGATTCACCAGCCATCATTTGTACTCCCATTAAAGAAAAAAATAGAAATGCTTTAGAAAAAACATAGAAGCTTGTAGATAATTTTAGAGGGGTTATTTGAGGGTAAAATGTGATTTAAGAATATTGCTATATTTTAATATTATTTAATATTACTTATTAGTATTTAAAACCAATGATATTAATGAAAGGTTCATTTTTCTAATTTACTTGGTAGAGATAAAAATTAAGGATTAATCACTGTCTGAAAATTATATTTTGACTTTATAGCTCCATAAATATTTCCTAAGTATTAGTTCTTCCATTTTTGCTATCAAATAAGCAGCAATTAAAACCAGGAATATTCAGTGCTGGTGACTGGAATGGGGATGTTTACATGATTTGGTTTAACTATTCTTAATAGAAAGAAATTTGGCTCTATATATCCAGATTCCTAAAATGCTTGTTATTTGTGATGGAGGAACTTCCTATAGAGAATTTCTCTAAATGAGATAAACAAGGTTTCATTAAGGAGTTATTTTTCAAAGAGGTATATAATATTAATCATGATTAAACATTTTAAGCAACTTAAATGTTCAACCATTTAGATTCATGTGGAAGACCCTCTTTTCCTGTCCTCAAATGTATAGCTTCCATTTTGTTCTTTACTATAATCATGGAGCTACAAGCTCTTCAGTAGCTTTGTCTTTCTCTTCTTGTTTCCCTTTCAGATTAAATTCCGTCTCTGAAAGCCCTAAGCTACCCATATTCTCCATGCCTACATCATTGCAACTGAGATATTCTGGAAAAAAACGGTAACTATTTCTAGCTACATTTCACTTCATCTGAACGCTCAACCCTGGAAATAACATTCTCTTGTGCTCAAGAGAAAGGATTTAATATTGTCACATGTGTGATCTTTTCTCATTCCTATCCTTTTTTCTTTCTTTTTTTTTGTGCTGGTCTGAGAACTCTTGCTCAAGTCTAGTGCTCTACCACTGGAGCGACAGCTCCACTTTTGGCTTTTTTTGGTAGTTAATTGAAGAGATTTGTCTCACAGGTTTTGATCCTCAGATCTCAGACTCTTGAGTAGTTAGGATTACAGGCATGAGCCACTAGCCACCAGGCTTCTATCCTTTTTATTGTCCTCTCTTCCTCCTGAGTGACATTTCAGCCCCCTTGTAGAAACAGCTGAAAATATTATATTGTGTGTTAGTTTTTCATAACTGTGACAAATACTTGAGAGAGCAACTTGAAAGGAAGAAGGATTTATTTTGGCTCTCTATTTAAAGGTTTCAATCCATGGTCAGCCTTGGGCTATGACTGCAGGTTTATGGCTGCACAGAGCACCATGATGAAAGGGAGTAGTGGAAGAAAGGAACTTACCTTATGGCAGCCAGGAAGCAAAGGGAGAGACAAAGGAAGGGACAGAAGTAATATGTGCTTCAAAAGACACATTCTTAATATTCACAGCCTCCCGTAATAGCACCACCAGCTGGGGACCAAGCCTCCAATGCAGGAAACTATGGGGGACATGTCATATGAAAACTAGAACATATTGTCACTCCAAATCTACTATGTATGTTAGCATATATACTCTTCTGTTTTTCTTTCTGAGATAGATGAAATATCCCATCTACCATGAAAAGTGAAATCCTCTATGCACACTCTACATCCTATACTTCTAACTTCTCTAAGACCTTGCTCAAGTAGTTATTTTACATTCATCTTCCCATCAGCCTCTGGCAGATAATGGGTAACTTTTTAGCACTCAAATGTACTTTTGATCCTCTTCTTCCTTAAAGCAAAGCACAAATAATCAAATGTACTTTCCCTTGAATGCATTTTCTGCAATGCCATTTACAGCCAAAAATCTTTTAAAACTTGTGGATGCTGGTGGTTCATGCCTATAATTCTATCTATCCAGGAGGTTGAGTTCTGAGGATCATGGTTCAAAGCCAGCCTGAGAAGGAAAATCTCTATTATCTCCGCTTGACTACCAAAAACCCAGAAGTGGAGCTGTGGCTCAAGTGGTAGAGCTCTAACCTTGAACAAAAAGGCTCAGCACCCAGATCCTGAGTTGAAGCTCCAGGACTGGCAAAAATATCTACATATAGTGTTTTCATCAGATCATTCTCATACTAGCCTTAATTACTTCTCCGTACTTCTTACTAAATATAGTCACTGAAGTCTTTGCACATTCTGCACTGTTAAATCCAGTGGGCCATTTTCAGTTTTTGTGAAACTTAACTCCTTATTGACATGTTGGACAATTTTTTGTCTTTTGAATATTCTTTTTTCTTTTGATGCCACACCTTAGTTTTCTCTTACTTACTTATTCATTCCTTTCTATAAGATTTTTGTCTAGAATTTGTCTGTTAAAACATCTAACCAAAATTTTAAAACATGAAAAAAGAAATTAAAGCAAAACTAAGGAAGTGGAAAAACCTCCCATGCTCTTGGATTGGGAGGATTAACATCATGAAAATGGCAATACTACAAAAGGCTATTTACAAATTCAATGCCATACCTATCAATATCCCAACCTCATCCTTCAAGGAAATAAAAGAAGGAATCCAAAAATTCATTTGGGACAATAAAAGACCCTGAACAGCAAAAACAATCATTAGCAGAAAGAACAATTCTGGGGGAATAACAATATCAAACTTCTAACTCTACTACAAAGCCATAGTAATCAAAACAGCTTGGTACTGGCACAAGAAGAGACCTCAGGACCAATGGAATAGAATCGAAAACCCAGAAATGAACCCACGGACCTATAGCCACCTAATCTTCGATAAGGAAGCTAAAAAATGACAGCCTTTCCAGTATATGGTGCTGAAAAAATTGGTTAAATACCTGTAGAAAACTAAAGCTCGATCCTTATATATTACCCTGCACCAGAATCAACTCCAAATGGATCAAAGACCTGAAAACATTACAGGATGGAATAGGAGAAACCCTAGGTCTCCTTGGCACAGGCCGAAATTTTCTTAATAAAGACCCAGAAACACAAAAAATCAAAGAAAGGTTGGACAAATGGGATTGCATGAAACTGCAGAGCTTCTGCATAGCAAAGGACATAGCTAGAAAAATCAATAGAAAGTCCACAGATTGGGAGAAGATCTTCACTAGCGATATAACGGATGATGGTCTCATATCTAAAATATACCTGGAACTCAAAATATTAAATCCCCAACAAACCCTCAAAGAAACAACTGCCCCATTAATAAGTGGGCTAAAGACTTAAAGAGAGACTTCTCTGAAGAGGAGATAAGAGTGGCCAATAGACACATGAAGAAATGCTCAACTTCTCTAGCCATAAAAGAAATGCAAATCCAAACAACATTGAGATACCACCTCATCCTAATTAGAATGGCTATAATCAGGAAATCTAACAACAACAGATGCCGGAGGGATGTGGCCAGACGCAAACCCTACTGCATTGTTGGTGGGAGTATAAAGTTGTTCAACCACTTTGGAAAGCAGTATGGAATTTCCTCAAAAGACTCCACATAGAGCTCCCCTATGACCCAGCAATCCCACTTTTAGACATTACCCAAATGATCACAAACAAGGCCATACTAAAGCTCCCAGCACAACTTTGTTTATAGCAGCATTATACACCATAGCTAAGATATGGAACTAACACAGATGCCCCTCAGAGATGAATGGGATAAAAAAATGCCTCCATCAGAAAGAATGATATCGCCCCATTTGTTAGGAAATGGAAAGACTTGGAAAAAATTATATTAAATGAAGTAAGCCAGGCCTAAAGAAACATAGGTCCCATGATTTCCCTTATTTGTAATAACAAGTATACATCTATGACAAGCAGAAGATGGCAAAAGCTATGCACATAAGACCATATAAGCTGATGCCAAGCAAAATGAACCCCAAAATAGGGACACAAGAGGTTTTATCTTTCTTGCTGTTGTTTTTAATGAACTTATAATGTACTATATTCCTTTGCACGTTCTTCCCTGTGGTATAACCCCTGTTTTCAGTGTATTTGATTTTGGTGTCCCACATCTTGTATATACATTTTTCTAATTTGGGGAGGAGAAGGGAAATAACAACATGCTGAAATAAGGATACAAGATGACCCATTGTAGCAATGAGATATAGGAGACACTATGTTGAAAATGAACTTTACTTAATATGATTTTTTCCAAGTCTTTCCATTTTGTAACAAAAGAGGCAATGCCATTTTTTTCTGATGAAGGCATAGAATTCCATTGTGTATATATATATACCATGTTTTCTTGATCCATTCATCTACTGAGGGGCATCTGGGTTTGTTCCATATCTTAGCTGTGGTAAATAACGCTGCGATAAACATGGTTGTGCTGGTAGCTTTGGTATGACCTTATTTGTGAACATTTGGGTAAATGCCCAAAAGTGGGATTCTGGGTCATTAGGGAGCTCTATGAGGAGTCTTTT
This sequence comes from Dipodomys ordii, assembly GCF_000151885.1. Lineage (NCBI taxonomy): Eukaryota > Metazoa > Chordata > Mammalia > Rodentia > Heteromyidae > Dipodomys > Dipodomys ordii. Next base: position 10,641,836 of record NW_012267232.1, read on the forward strand.
GAGGAACCTCTATACTGCTTTCCAGATTGGTTGAACAAGTTTACACTCCCACCAACAATGCAGTAGGGTTCCCTTCTGGCCACATCCCCTCCATCATCTGTTGTTACCCAAAGAAAAACAGGTCCCATGGTTTCTCTTCCTAGCAGTGACTAGTACATGTCTAGGACAAGCAGAATAGGTCAAAGGCTATGTACATTTGACTATATGAGATAATGTTAAGCAAAGTGTACCCCAAGGCAGGAACACAAGGAGTTTTTATTTATTTATTTTCTCTTTCTTGCTAGTGTTTTTAATGTACTTACAATACACTATGTGATTCTTTTATTTCTATTGTATGTTCTTCCCCCATGGTATAACCCTTGTTTTCACTGGATTTGATGCTTGTGCTTTGCATCTTGTATATATGTACACACACACACCCACCCACAAACACACATGTAATTTGGGGAGGGGAAGGGATATTGGAGAACGCTTAAATGAGGATGCAGGCTGACCCATTGTGATGAGATGTTCAGGACACTATATTGAAAACGAACTTTGCAATGTCAGGGTTGGGGGCGCACGAGGAGTTGGGGAGATGGAGAGGGAAGTGACAGTAGGGGGAAAATAAAGGAGGAGGTAACAATGCTCACTATGAAATGTACTCATTACCCTACTCATGTAACTGTAACCCCTCTGTACAATGTTTTTACAATAAAAATTAATAAAAAAAGAAAACTAACTTTACATCTTTGGGAAGGAGGAGTTGGGGAAGTGGGGAAGAAAGGTATGGTAGGGGAAAAACAATGGAGGGGTAACAATGCTTGATAAGAAATGGAATTATTACCTTGCTCATGGAACTGTAACCCCTTTGTACAGTATCTTTACAATAAAAAGATATATTAAAATATTTTTAAAACCCAGAAAACAAAAAAAAATCTAACCAGTTGAATTCCTAGGGCATGCCTTTGCCTACTTTTTTAAAAGTACTTTTTTGCTGACTTTTAAAGTTCTTATTATCCTGAAGACTTTAGGTAGCTGTTGGAGGCTTCAAAACTGTAAGTTTTTACTAGGCTGCTTTTCTGAAGAACCATTCAGGTATTAATTTGAAAATTTCACTTGGTGTCTCATGGGGCAGCTCAAATATGTTGTATCCCCAGGTGAACTCTTGGTTATCTCCTTTCCATCTTTTTTTCTTCTTTTTTGCTTCTACCACTCTTCCCAATTTACTAAACAGGGTTTGAATTGCTCAGTTTCTCATGTTAGAAAGTCACGAATTATTCTAACTTTAGACTCTCACCTAATTCCTTCAGTGAATTCACCATCAAGTTCTGTTAATTTTGGTTCAGCCTCACGTCCTGCTGAACTCCCTTCTGCTTGCAATGCCATACTCCCCCATTACCAGAGATTTGCTCTTTCTCAAACACTGTAACTCTTCCACAGGATGGGGATGTTACAAACCCTATTGGTCTTCTTACTCTTTGCTCTTCTCTCCACCTGCCTTGATTCCTATTCTTCCGTTGAACACTGTCTGTAATGAGCTTTCAGAGGAAATCTGGGAAACTCTAATTTCCCAGATAAAATAAAGCTTACTTTCTATATTACCTGCTCTCATAAATAAATCATTTTATGCATATTTTAAATATAGTCATTGCCGGTGTCTCACACCTGTAATCCTAGCTACTCAGGAGGCTGAGATCTGAGGATCACCGTTCAAAGCCAGCCTGGGCAAGGACAGTCTGTGAGACTTTTATCTCCAATAAACCACCAGAAAACCGGGAGGTGATGGTAGGGGAGTGTGGGAGTGTGGGTGGCAACAATGCTTGATAAGGAATGTACTCATTATCTTGCCCGTGTAATTGTAACCCCTCTATATTGTATTTTCATAATAATAATAAAAAAGAAAACCTGAAGTGGCACTGTGGCTCAAATGGTAGAGTACTCGCCTTGAGCTGAAGAACACCCAAGCCCAGAGTTCAAGCCCCACGACCGACGAAAAAAACCAAAACAAACAAACAAACAAAAAAACCTTAATGCTATCTCTGTACAAGAGTCCATTCAGGACTAATAGAAGTTTAACCTAGTACCAGTCAGACATTAGGCCCTAAAATGAAGGAGTCAATAAATTAGTATACATCGTGTTGCTTTGTATTAATGATATAAAGAACCTTTCATGATATATGTAACATCAAAGAAAAACACAAAAAAATTTATTTATTTAGCCACATGTAGGTTTCCACTCAGAGCCTCTTACTTACTCAGCTTGCTTGGTTGTATCCAGCCCTTTACAATTAATTATATTTAGAATATGATCTTAATTTTGAGGTGGGGGAGGTGCAGGCAGGGGGAACCAGAGTTGAATATTATAGAATATATGCATGTATGAAAATAGAATAATGAAACCCAACAAAAACCTGTTAGAAAGGGGAGGACTAGGGGAGAGAGGTTAGGAAAGAATAATATATGTGGGGTGAATTTGGTCTACATTATATTCATGCTGTAAGTATCACAATAAATGTCCTTTGTACAGTTTATGCTTATATGTCTATGTATATATATTTATTGGCTGTGGGGCTTGAACTCTGGGTCTGGTGCTGTCCCTCAGCTCTTCAGCTCAAGGCTAGCGCTCTACCACTTGAGCCACAGCATCACTTCTGGTTTTGTGAGTGGCTTATTAAGAGTCTCACAGACTTTCCTGCTCTGGCTGGCTTTGAACCGCAATCCTCAGATCTCAGTCTCCTTAGTAGCTAGGATTACAGGCATGAGCCACAGGCACTCAGCTGCTAATAAAAATTTTAAAAGGAATAGGATATCGATTTTGAAAGCTACACCTATTGATTTCTATATTGAAAAACCTGGAAAGATTCCCTTTGCCTTAGATTTTAACCTTTTTTGGAAGAATTTTAAGATTTTAGCATTTGAATATATTTAGATGTAGGGATTATAAGTACTTTTTATGCCTTAGACTTTTCTGTATTTTCTGCATTTCCCTCCCTGTGAAATTTCATTAACTATATTGTAAAAAAAAGTAAAAGTTATTTACAAAGAAAAGTCACTGTTCCTGTGTTCAGTTACACACTTATTTCAGCTCTTTTATCTCATCAACTTCAAATTTCTGAAGCCTTTGCAAATCTTAGTTTTTAAAAAAAAGCAGCATCTTATTTTCATGCAAAACATCATTGTGCCAATGATGAGCTGTATGGAGAGAATACGCCAGCTCAGAAACATGATGCTTATGAGTCCTAGAATTAGTTAGGGTCATTGAACAAAGACAATTTGTTCAAATATATTCAGCAAACTGCTTTCTGGAATATGAACAGAAACTCCTTATCTTCTGGAAGTGTATGGCTTATTTATTAATGCAGGTTTTTTGAGAAAAAGGTACAGGTAACAAACTGTGAAAGTCTTCAGCTGTTTCATTTTTTACAGTACAGTGCTTAAACATTTACAAAGAAAATCCTAATTTGCAAAGATACATTGACATTGTAATTTTGTATATTTAATAAACCCTAGCTACTTTAACTGAGAAGTGGAATTTTTCATGGAATACTACCCTTTTCATTACTGCATACATCTTAGATTTAATTTGGCATGGGATGTATCAACCTTGGCTCGTAGAGACAAGGTTAGAATCTGTAGTGCATGAAAACAAAGCTCTCCTAAACACTTCTTTTTCATTTGTTCCTCATTTGGTGCCAGCATTGAAGAGAACACAAGGAATGACAATGATCCTTTTTCTTAGCTTGACAGAAAATTAGTAGAGTAGATGCAAATATTTTCCTTTTCTGAATAGAGAGGATTGTCACTCCCTTTAGAATGCAACAAGATAGGAGTTGCTATACTATGAAACAACACAGTAGCTATGCAGGCCTTACGTGTTTGGAATGAAACTGTTATTGTGTAACGTAAAGTCTTCTCATGTATGCTTTTGGTGGAAGTTCAGACTAGTCTCATTCTTGTAAGAATTTATTCTTTGGCTTTTCATTCTAATATTGTAATGCTTTTGAACATTTTCAGATAGTTTTAAAGTGACCATTTTGGTTGAATTAAAGCCACGAAAAAGCCACAATTCTCTGATATTCATATTACTGTTCTTTTTATTTTTCTTGAAAATACAAATAAATTATCTGTACTTATGATTATATATAATCTGTGGAATCATTTGTAGTAGAGTCATTGATGAAATTAATCTTCTTCAAAAATGTGATTTTTTTTATTTCCTTTGTATGATCTTCCCCCTGTGGTCACTGTACTTAATTTTGGTGCCCTGCATCTTGTAGATACATTTGTCTAAGTTAGGGGGAAGAGAAATTACAAAGTGCTGAAACAAGGACACAGGATGACCTATTGTAGCAATGATACTCACAAGACACTATATTGGAAATAAACTTTACAACTTTCATGGGGGAAGGAATGAGGCAGGTAGTGGAAAAAAGAGATAGTGGGTAACAAAGGAGGGGGTAACAATGCTTGACAAAAAATATACTCATTGCCTTACTCATGTAACTGTAGCCCCTCTGTACAGCATCTTCACAATAAAATAAAATTTAAAAAATTGTTCTTTGGCTTGAAATTCTTCATTTGAATATAGCAAGAAATTTGCGAGTGTTTTACAGAATTGGAATTTGAACTTAGACCCTCACTGTTTTCTAAGTGGACATGGTTAGCACTGAGACATTCTTCATAACATTGACTTTTGCTCCTTCTCAAATAGCATCTTGCTTCTCACCCTGATGCTGACATGGGTGTGACTCACTTATATTAGCCTTTCTGGTAGCTAGGGAAACAGACACACACCATTCCAGCCAGCTCTTTGTTCAGAAAGAGTCTTTTGAAAGTTTTCCTGGTTGTTATAGCCTGAAATAGTGATTCCAATGATCTTATCCTTCCGAATAACTAGAATTACAGGCATGAGCTACCAGTGCTTGGCTAGAAAAGTTTAAAGTGTGGATTTTTTGTTTATGTAATATAATCTGGCTTACAGGGGAAATGAGTTTATTGATTCATGTAATGGAAAAGTAAGGTCCTCGGTCAGGATATAGCTCAAATTTACTTAAAAGCCAAATAATGTCCTCAAGAGTAACTATGTTCTTCAGGCAGGCCCAGCAGATACATTTCTTCCATTCTCCCCTGCTCTGCTGCCTTCTTAAGGCAAATTTTTACTTTCTGGAAATCAAAACTAAATGTCCACATGGTTGATTCTTTGTCTTGGAGCTGCTGTTTTGTGCTCATGACCTGTAGCTATGTGTCCTAAATAAAATCATTCTGGGCATCAGGTGTGGCGCTCTGATGGGCAGAGTCTTAGTTAAGCCCATGCAAGCATGAAGCTGGGATGAGGTCTACTCACATAGATAGAGACTGGAGAGAGATCTCATCAACTGTTATTATGTGATTAAACACTGTTGCTTCCCCTTCCCTCCTTCCAAGTTTTTTTGTTAGAATGAAACATCACTTACTGTTTGCCCAGACTGACATCAAACTGTGATTCCTCTCATTTCTACCTTCTATGTAGCTGGGGTAAAGCATGAACTACTGTATTCAGCTTATCTTTGATTTTTTTTTAGGATAGAAATATTAGCTAAAAGAAAATTTATTTTTATTTGGTAAAACATTTGGGACACATTACACAAAAAGGAAAAAGAAATCAATTGCACAGCCATGAATAAAATTTTGAGATATGCAAAAAAAAATCAGAAGGATTTAATGGAGAGCAGGGAAAATGATAAACATATAATACAATTACAAAATTTCTTTGTACACATGTAAAGCCATAATCAAAATGAACATATAGTTAAAATGAATACTTTGATTAGTGTATATCTTCATCTTGAGTCATGATATGAAGGACCCAGGTAACTCTATGACATCCCAAGAGGGAGTCAAAAGTACCAGACTATTAACACTATAAAGACAAGACTTTGTGTGAATTTGGTTTACATTTTTGCCCATATTTCTTTGATGACTAAAATAACATTGTCTCTGTTAGAAGAAGGACTGCATAACTCTAATCTGCATATTTAAAATAATATTGCATTTCATTTTTTTCTCTTGATTATAGCATGGGTACATTTTAGTTTATATAATTAAGCATTTTGGCTGTTCTGTGAAACAAACATAATGAAAGGTTTAGGTTTTTTTTGTTGTTTCAAAAACAACTTTTAGAAAGATATATCGTTTAGTAAGTTTAAAAATTTTATCCTCACCAGGAAATTAGGTTTCTCAAATAGGAAAATGAACATTTTTCTTCTAACAGATTGGAATGAAAAACATCTCACAAGGCCTGAGAATGTGGAAAAGGAAATAAAGTGTCAACAATATATATGATAGGTCCTCCCCTCCATCTGGTTGGAATCATGGGTATAAATAAGAAGTTGTTGAGCTGGATAATTTAATCGAAAAACAGATGATGCTATCTTTCCTACTGACTACGATCTATTCTAAGTACTCATTACCATAGGCACACACACACACACAAGTATTGAAGAAAGTAAATAGGTCAATGAACCTCAAGCGCAATTAAGTTCTCATGTGTAGGGCAATAACTTTAGCTTAGGTCTTCCAAACTTTTAAGATCACCCCAGTGAACCAACTGCAACTTTTTAATGAGACATGAGCAAGGAACATACAGATTCTGTAAGATGGAAAAATCAGATGGCCCTGGCAAAATCGTTGCTCTGCTGCACATAGGCTTGCTCCATTTGCTCCTAATGAAGCATGGCCACTTCCTGCGCGCCAGCATTTAATCCACTTTCGGTGTGTGCTGGTTTCACCTTCCCAGGGATAAAGAGATGCGTGCATTCCAAAGAAATGAATCAATAAGAGAAGAGAAACATCTTTCTGGTACAAGATTAAACAAGAGACCCAGAAAAAAGAAGCATAGCTAGTTGACAGACCAGAAATCAGCACTCTGGGAAATTTAGCTTTCATTCCAGTATTTCTTAGTTGTGTGATATTGGGCCAATTACTAACCTCTCTTGATCTCAATCATATTATAAAAATAGATAATCTAATATTATTTCTCATACTTTGGTATCAGATAAAAATGTTAAATGACTGAATATTGTTAAAATCATTTTTGAGAATTAGGGCTTTGTGCTAAGATTCACATTTTTTCTTTTTTGAGCACAGTGACAAGCAGGCAATTTTGGAAAAAAAGAAAAATTTGAATATACCTACAAAGACGGAGAAAAGAAACTGAGCTTTAGTGAACAATAGGGTTATATCTATTGCTATCTATTAATTGCTATCTATTCTGCTTCAACCCTAGCTTGGTTTTTCTTAGTTCAAGTGATTGCAATGTTAGAAATTGCATCAAGGTTTAAATTTTATATATACCTGCTTTGTTTTAGCCCTCTTTTCTTTTTTACCTTGTGAGAGCAAGGTAAACAACTATACTATACTAGCCAGCTGTTTTGGGGCAGTGTACTGTTATTGTTGTTTCTTTAGTTAACCTTTGTAAGAATGTGTTAGGGCAGGAGTCATCATGATTATCATCATGTAACTTGGCATAGGTCACATAGCCAGTGACAGACCGAGTCAAGATTGAAATGGCCTTGTCTGTTTCTCCAGAGCCCATTGTTTTCTCTCAGGAAGGCATCATGACACAGTGGCTTTCAGCCACACTGAGAGCTAATGCTGCTAGCATGTTATTTGTGTGCAAGACATTTATGAAAGTACTTCAGGTATGCACACACCCATCCTCCTCCTTCATACCAAATCTATGATGTAAAGTCTGCATCCTCATGGGAGGGATGCAGAAATAGCCATGGGGAAAGTAGAAAATTTCCCCAGAGGTCACATTGCTCATAAGTGCCCAGGCTGGAATTTGTATCCATGAATACAGTCCAATTCTTGACTCTACCCTGTCTCTTTGTATCAGTGGAAAAAAATCTTTTTTTGATAATTGTGTTCCTGGAATGTTTTCTGAGTTAGTCCTAATTAGTTCATTCTGATTTGCTTAGAATGTAAAGAAGGTTTAGAGTTCATGAAGTGGGAGGAAAGGGAATCTGGGGTTGGTAATGAAGACAATAGTTATGGGGAGAGTGTAACAGTTTAGGGCAGCATCTTTTAGTGATGGCACAAGAAAAAAGCAAACTATCTCTTCTCGAGGGAATGGAGCTGAAAAGTATTAAACCTTCCTTTCTTTCTTTTTCTTTCCTTCCCATTTCCTCCCCTGCACTGACTTAGTAAAGTGAGTTATATTGATTCACTATAGTTGTAAATGTATACCAATCTGATTTTGAAGACTGGCAGATGCTGCCCTGGGTTTGATGACCACTGGTGTCTGGGGACTCTGACCAATCCCCATGTTTCATATCACAGGCAATCTTGAGGTTGTAGTGCCAGATTGGGCCTGGGGGAAATGCCCTCACTAATTTGAAAATGTGCCTCTTTGGACTCAGTTACTGTCCTGCAAGTAATGTCCTGGAGTTGTTTCTTATAACAAGGATTCTTACATTCTTTCATTTGCTTGTCTGGAAAGCATAGTTGCTTGTCAAGTTTGGACAAGAAAATCAGTGGAAGAGAGAAAAGATTTAAGTCATGTGGACCATTTAGAACTTTTGAGTCTCCAAATTTTATGGGTGTTTTACTGAATTATTTCTTCTTTTGCAGGATTAAATGCAATAGAAACATTTGTGGAATTATAAGATACCTTCTTCTTTGTACAGAGAACTCCTCAAAGATTTTTGGTTTTGGATAAATACTCTGTGGTCTTTCATCCAACTGAAGTACTTCTTAAAGTTTCCTCAAAGGGGGATAGAGGGGAGATGGAGACTTTAAAACACACTGATAAAAAACTTAGTTTGGATGCAAAGAAGTGTCACATTAACCATGGTAAGCTCTGTGGCGATGTGAGAGAGAACCATGGTCAGTGTTTCTTGGTGCAATGGGTGTATTTGAGAGGTAGAAAAATATAATAATAAATAACCTTATTTTTACCTACAGAAAAGATGAAAAGAAACTTTTCAAATAGGAAAACCAGATCCCATGCCACACACATATGGGTATGTAGTTTGTGAAGGCAGCAGATTTCAGAGGGAACACAGGAACAACAAAGTTATGAAAGAGGTCCAGGATGGGGAGGTCAGTTCTGTGGTCATGCCAGTGACCATGGAAAAGAAATTATGTCCCCAATCTTCAGGGAACTCTCAGGCATACTTACTGAGAGAGAGGCTGATAATCACTCCCAATTCAGCAGGTAATCGAGAAGCCTTCCAGGTTTCCATTTATGACTTTTGTTTTATTATCACACCAGACATCTTTTTTTGGAGGTTTATGCTCCAAGGTACAAGGACTTGAGGTACCAAAAGTTTTGGGTTTTAGGACTTAAGATTTTAAACAGGCCCAAAGACACATGAGTTTATGGCGGAGAAGGAAATTGTGGGAGTGACTGGTTTTAGGCTAGCATATTGTGAAAAGAGCCCTCAAGTTGAAGCTATACTGTATGTGACAAGTGTTCAGGATGGACTGTAGGGGGCAGTGTTGCTGCTGATTTTTTTTTTTAATTTAAATTTAAATTTTATTTTTTTTAAACAAGGCCTTCCAGTTTGGCAGCTCCTTCTACAGATGTGTACTATGGTTAATATTTAAACAGCCCTCACTGTACCTGGTTGTGTTCTGTTTTACAAAATTGTACTCATTTAACCTCTAAGTCCAACTCTAGCCCAAGAATTTAAGGAATTTGCCTGGGCACTCAAACTGGAATTAGAGTTTAGGACATCTACTTCCAGAGTTAGCTTTCTTAATTCAAATACTTAGGTACTTCTTGGGATAATTTTAGGGCTCTGGATTATACAGACATCCAGAATAAATGTGGTCTAAATTTCTGTACTTATAAATCCAGGAACTGTGCTTATATTTGTGTATGCTTAATATGTGCTTATAAAAGTTGCAGACAACATTTCCAAAGGTGTCTGTCTAGTCAGATGCTGCTGCACTGTACTTAATATTTGTCCCTTTGAATTCCTTTCAACACAGGGAAGGTACTCTCAACTTCTAAGTGGGGCTAAGAATAATAGGTGATGCTAAACAGAAACAAAAATGTATTATTCCTAATTGCTGGAAAATATCATGGACCAGGAAGTGTTCTGATCAACTCAGTTATTAATCAGAAACACAGATTATTCCTTCTGGGGGATGGACATATCCTTTGTTTAAATGTCAATGATGATACTCATGACACAGTTCCTTGTAGAAAACAAGATACAGATATTTATTGACTATGGTAAATAGAGATGGCAACATCCTTTTCTAATATGGGAGAAGCTAGTGAGTGGCTGCTTTCTCCTTATATCATAGTTTTCTACTGCTCTTTCTTCACTCGATGGCCCATAACATGACAATGTCCATGTTTTCTCTCTATCTCTGGATTCTGAATTTTGTTGCAAGCACTCTTGGCTTCTATTCCTTCTATTACCCTGGGTTTGGGATCCTTATTTAAGGAAGTATTTCCAGATGCAGAGCAGAGTTTTATATTATTACAGTGACTATATCATTGATCTACTCTGGTGTTTCTCACACACACACACACACACACACACACACACACACACACACACACACAAAGATCCTCTGACGTGTGGAAAGAATACATCAGATTCTCTTTCTGAATTTAAGGGCAATGGCACTTTTTGCAAAGAAGGAAAATATGGCTCTATTCCTTTGCCAGATGAATCAGATGAATCAGGTGTGGTAACTAGCCAAGATTTCCCCTCAGTGCCTTAAGCCTGCTTCTCTGTAGTCTCTATCTTAGTGAATGACACCACTATCCTTACAGCTGCATAAGCTGTGACATCTTGGCTATCACTTATCCCCAGAGCTGCGTTCACTAAATTTCAGTCGGCCTCTTTATTGTTCCTTAAATCTAATCTCTGTCTCCCATTTCCATTGTCTAGTGTGTTTCTGGTAAGCCTTGTTACTCTTTGAAGTTAGCATAGCAGTCCCCTAACTTGACTCTTTGCGTGTGTTATGAATCCTTTTTAAATTTTACTTCAAGGATGGTCATGTCAATTTCCTATGTAAAACCCTGAGTGTTCTTCATATGATCCATGATGAAGTTAAAATGTTATGACATAGTCCACAATAACTATCTGGTCTTTTTCCCTGTCTTACTTTTGTATTCCCATGTAAATGTCTTGTCAGTCATACCAACCATTTATACATTTATGAATTACTTTGTTTTGTGATTTTAAAATGACTTAATTCCCTCCCACTCCTGACTTCAAAAGGTCTTTCTTTAAAGAATGTTTCGGAAAAACCAGATCTTTGCTCCCATGCTTTGTTCCTAAAGAAATATGCCAGCTATTTTTGCACTACACTGTAAGTATTTTTTGTTTGCTGTTTTGCTTGCCTTACTCACAAACTTGAAAACATTTTTAGAGGATGATGGTCTATCATTCATTCTTAAATGCCTACTACTTGGCGTAGACTTCTAGAGACTCAAGTGGTAGACTATCTACTTAGCGCTTAGTATTAGGCTGTGAATTCCAATCCCAGTACCCTAAAAATAGAAAGAAAAATGATCTCCTACTTAGCACAATAACTGACCACTATCATTTGAATTTGGCTTGCCCCTGCTTCTAAGCTGGAAGTTTAAACAGTGGAAGTTCACACTATTAAAAAGTAGTGGGAAAAGTAGATAAGTAGATAAGGCAAGTTTTTAGTAGACTTTTTTGAAAACGTCCTCTGCTGTTCCCAGTTCATAATGGTTGATTTTAGCTGACTGGCTTACGTGCAGCACAGCCACCCTCTTCACTTGCATTAAAAATAAAATGTATGATAATGGAAGGGGTGACACTGTCCAAAAAGAAAGGTGTTCTTTACCTGACTTACATAACTGTAGCCCTTCTGTACATCATCGGTACATAACAATAAAAAATAAATTTAAAAAAGGTGGTGGGATCTTTAATAGGGGAAGCTTAGTAGGAAGAGAGTAGGAAGAGGTCTGGTTGCACTTACCTAGGATTAATGCTGGACTTATATAGTAGGCTAGGTCTTACAGGAATGCATGTTTTTCAGACAGTTAGCATTTTTTTTTGGGTCCAGTCATGGGGCCTGAACTCTGGGCCTGGGTGTTGTCCCTCAGCTCTTCAGCTCAAGGCTAGCGCTCTACCACTTGAGCCACAGCGCCACTTCCGGCTTTTTTCTTTTTGCTTATGTGGTGCTGAGGAATTGAACCCAGGGCCTCATGCATGCAAGGCAAGCGCTCTACCACTGCGCCACCTTCCCAGCCCCGACAGTTAGCATTTTTATAATGACCTAGAGTGAAACTGAGCCCTTCTTATCTCTTTCTGTCACTGGTACTGGGTCTTAAACTCAGACCTGGCATTCTCACTCAGCCTCCTCCTCTGTTCCATTTCTACAGCCACATCTGTAATTGCTAGTGGTTAGTTGGAGCTAAGAGTCTCAGGGATTCATCTGTCTTGTCCGGTTCCAAAACGCAGTTCTCAGCTCTTGGCCTCTGGAGTAGTTAGGATTATATGCATGAACCAGTGGCATCATGATCCCCACTACTCTTTTACTCCTGTCATGCCAGGGGACCTCTTCTCTCTCCTCTATTTCCACTAAGTGATGCTGTCCACAGCATTGTGATGTAGCCAGGAGAACTTCACCTGGGGTTGGCCTGATGTGACTACTTGATCTTAGACTTTCATCCCCCTTAATAAAGATATTTTGATGATCAAACCCGGGGTTATAGTATATATTTATCGATATCTGACAAATGGAAGAATAATGAATATAAATACTGGTGAACTTTCCACATGGCTCACAGTGAGTACTGAGACTGGTCTTCAAGCAGTGTTCCCTTTATGAGACAGATCTGGAATGGACAAATCACTGCTATATCAAAGATCAACTTCAATTGTGGTCTCTGAGACAGGGGTGGTATAGCATGGCTAAAGCAGAATCTGTGTTGGTAGAGGCTAAGGGTTTGGCTGTCTATGAATCCATAGACATTAAGAAAGGAGTCAGAAAATGTGATTTTCTTTTTCTGAGAACATTTGTTTTGGTCATGGGGACTGAGACTCCCAGAATTAATCAGGAGATTTCCATCTCACTCTTTAGGAGACTAGGAAGCAGTAAGTTAGGTGTTGTGTTGGAAGAAATGTCCAGAATTACTCTAAAGATAATGAAGACTTATTTATGTATCTTTGGAGTTGACACAGAGTCCTTTTTGGGATTGGAAAGAAGCTGAGTTCCAAAACACCCAGAATCTCTTTGGTTTGTTGACCTGAGTTGGGGACAACTTTGGAGTTGGGTCAGAACTCTTGATTTATGATCAGTGTTAATTGGTGTCCACACTTATTTGCTAGAAGAAGAATCTAAAATATGACTTCTCCTCTAACAGTCTGCCAATAAGTGGACAATTTAGAGTGGATAGTATGTCTGTGCCCTGAGGTCATTTATAGACCTTGCTTTTATCTTGGTCTCATCACTAGTTGGCAAATTACTGTTCATTAGAACTACCTAGAAGATATGCTGGTCTGGTCGAGTCTAGTCCAGCATAGATTCTGAGAATTTGTACTTCTAACAGCTTTCCTGAATATACTTATGCTTCTGATCTAGAAGATGGACTTTGAAAGTCACTGTCCTATAGTGTGATTTTATCTCCTTGGAGGAAGCTGGCTTACTTGCTCCCTGCTCATGTTCCAACCTTAGAAGAAAGGGAGAGTTAATTTCATATTGAGGAATATTCCCTAGATTCCTAGTTTATCCAGAGATTTCATCATAAAGGGGTGTTGAATCTTGTCAAATGTTTTTTTCCTGCATCTATTGAGATAATCATGTGGTTCTTAGCCTTACTTTGGTTGATGTGATGAATTACATTAATTGATTTGCATATATTGAACCAGATTGGCATCCCTGAAATGAATCCTGTTTGATCATGGTTTATGATTTTTTTTGATGATTTGTTGAAGTTGATTGGGCAGAATTTTGTTGGGAAGTTTGCACTGTTGGTGGGAACACTTGTTCAACTACTCTGGAAAGCAGTATGAGGTTCCTCAAAAGACTATACATAGAGCTTCCCTATGACCCAGCAATCCCACTTCTGGGCATTTACCCAAATGATCACAAACAAAGCCATACTAAAGCTACCAGCACAACTATGTTCATTGCAGCATTATTCACCACAGCTAAGATATGGAACCAACCCAGATGCCCCTCAGTAGATGAATGGATCAAAAAATGCACATTTTTTTCTTGATCCATATATATATGTATATATATATGATTGAATTCTATGCTTACATCATCAGAAAGAATGACATTGCCCCATTTGTTAGGAAATGGAAAGATGTGGAAAAATCATATCAAGTGAAGTAAGCCAGACCCAAAGAAATATAGGTCCCATGGTTTCCCTCATTTGTAATAATTAGTATAGGTCTAGGATAATTTTATCAGATGAGCAGAAAAGCGCAAAAGCTATGTACATATGACCATATAGGATAATGCTAAGTGAAATGAACACCAAGATAGGGACACAAGAGGTCTGTCTTTGTTGTTGCTTTTTAATGTATTATGTGATTTTTTTGGTTTCTTTTGTATGTTCGATCCTCTATGGCATATCCCCTGTTGTCACTATACTTGATTTTGGTACCCTGCACCTTGTATATACATTTGTCTAATTTGGGGAGAGGTAGGGGAATACAAAACAGTGAAACAAGGACACAGGATAACCCATTGTAACAATGATACCCACAGGACAGTATATTGGAAATAAACTTTACAATTTCGGGCGGGGGGTGGTGGTGGAGAGAAGTAGTTTTGGAAGTGGGGGAGGGGAGGGATAGAGGAGAACAACAAAGCAGAGGGTAACAATGTTCGACAAGAAATGTACTCATCGCCTTACTCATGTAACTATAATCCTCTGTACAGCATATTTACAATAAAATAAAATTTAAAAAAATGAAAGGGGAGAAAAGAACAAGATGAACACTGCCACCTCTTTTAAGAGCAAGGCCAGAGGTTATATCAGTCTCTTCTACTTTCATCCCCTTACAAGAAATTTAGGACAAAAGGGAGCCTGAGAATTATGGCTTGTAGCTAGCAGAACATGTTTCCAGTGAGAACTCAGGTACTATGTAACTGATGCCATCAGACAGTACAGATCGATTTCACTGACAGGTAAAGAATTAAGAGGCAGCTGTGTGCCAGTGGTTCATGCCTGTAGTCCTAGGAGGGTGAGATCTCAGTTTGAAGACAACCTGGGCAGGAAACTGTGAGACTTTTATCATTGATTAACCACCAAAAGGCCAAAAGTAAAGGTATGGCTCAAGTGGTACTAGCCTTGAGCACAGACGCTCAGGGACAGTGTTCAGGCCCTGAGTTCAAGCCCCGGTATTTGTATGTCCCTACATGTGCACAAGGCAGAAGAATATAAAAGCATCAAGTTTACAGAAAGTGGAAGTAGAGCATAGACTTCTGAGAAAGGGGTCCTGGAGCCAGGAGTCTATTGGGTCTTTTTGAAAGGCAGTTGTTATAGTGGAGGGGCTCCTTCAGAATTTCCTTCTTTCTCAAGCGTTGCTCTGATTTCCTGATGGCTTGGGTATGGGTTGCCCTCGCTCTCCTTCCCCATTCTTCCTACTTTTTAGGGGGAGTTTCCTCATTAGGGCAAGAGTAGAGAAGTAAATCTGATTGGTTATACCTGGTGTGCATGATTATGGAACTAAATGTTGATTGGTCATGCCAATCATGTACAGGCACTACCTCACTACTGAGACAGAATCCCAGGGCATTATGGGAATAAGAAGTGTCTTTTTGAGGAGTTTGAGGCACTTACAGGTACAGGAAACACCATGACAAGACACATGTTGTCTGCTGTGTATTATGCCCAGTGTTCCTTATCCCTATCTGCCTAGTAGTTCCTCTTTATTTCCTTCGTTTACTGGTAGGAGAGTGGGAGAAAGAGTGGTCTTTGCCTTGTACTGTCCATATATGAAAATAGGCATTTGCAGGTCCTCTTGTCCCCTAGGATGTGGAGGTGACCCTTCAAATTCAAAACAGTTCTCTCAGAACTTGAGAAATTCTCGGAATCCATGTAAGCTCCAGAGAGGAAGGGATCCTCAAATGTAAGAATTGGCTTGTGTGCAGAGAAAGCTGTGATGGTCCACAAACACTGATTTTCTCCATTCCCCCTTTGCCTCTTTCACCCTTATTCTTCTTTATCTAATGACCCATTTTCTTGGGAGCTGATATTGCAACAACTGCACCCTCAAGTTGTTGTTTGATAGAAACTCACTGCTTAAGGAGGAATGGGATTTTTTTCCCCTATTGTTCTCGTGAGTAGCTGAACTCTTAAACCTATTGCTCCAACCATAAGCATGACCTTCAAAACCATGAAAATTGTTTTAACCTGCCAAATTGCCTAGCACTGAGAGCAAAAGAACTGAATTTTTGTCTCATAAAAGTTTATCTGGATATGTAACAAAGTGGTCCCTAATGTGTGTTTTCCTGACCTGTGGGTTACAGCTAAGATATTTTCTTCCATTAAAATTGTCAGCAACAGTCTACATTTTGTCAACAAAAATAAGCCAGTGAACTCAAAGCTTTCACTATCCATGGGCATTGTTAAAATGAGTCATTCCTCTGTTTAATTCTCACTTGCTAAGTTTTTGTGGCACTAAATTCTATTTCCATTGAAGTTCATGTAGTGTTGTTCCCTTTAAAAGAGGTTGGCTGAGAAAGATTAACTTAGTCTGCTCTTCTACTTCTAACCTACATCTTCATAAGCCATAAAAGCCTAGTCTAACATCACCCCGATTGAACTCTTTCTATGATGGAAATGTATTTTGAAGCTGAATAGCATTTTTCCTGTAGAAAGCAATGGCTAAGAGCTGAGCCTCTGAAGTCACTATGCCTAGCTTCAAATCCTGGCTCTCACTGTGAGAGCTTGAATTTTTTATATGAATTCAGGGGATTCTTGTTATACTAGTCTAACAGAATTCTTGGTAAGGACAGGCCAATAATTTAGAAATCAAATGTAGAGGAGGGCAAATTTGATTAATTTTTGATCAGTTAGATATTTGATCAGCTATTGCCATGTCTGGATCAAATGAAGAGGACATAGGGAAGTCTAACTAAAGTCAGGTCAGGGTAAAAACTTTTGAATTAGATAATCTGTATAACAGCATTGGGCCATTTGCTAGCATATAATAAAGGCTAATTAAATGTCAATTAGTGTGATTATTCTTAAAATTGATCCTGACAACTTCAGAGTGACATTTTAATAGGCACTGATGTATAGGATTAAACTAGGGTTAGAGGACTACCAGCTAAAGAAAGCGAGGCAAATTTGAGGCAAATATCTAAATTGCATCACTACTAGAGACTGGGAGTGTGATTTTTACATATTCACAGGGCAAACAGTGCAGGCTAGGTGGATTTAAATGGATTATGAAAGGGTAGGTTCTGCAAAGTTACCTGGAAGCTGGCAACAGAAATAATAATCTGGGTTACCTGAGATCCAAATGAGGCAGGATAGATCAGGGAAGAAGAGGAATAGGAAACAGTAGACATATTATTGCATCAATGAATACTTTTTTTAAATGCTAGAGATAGTATTTTCTGTCTTAGACTTTGTATTCCTTCATAGCTGCAATATTTACTATAAAGAAAAACAAAGAAAGAAAGAGCAGCTTCTCTCTTTGACTTTGCCTATGTGTCTAGTTTATTTCATGCCCTAAAACAGAAACACACACACACACACACACACACACACACACACACACACACAGAGACTCATATTTTATTGTGTGATGATCACTCCTTTGGGCACAAAAAGTGTTTTTCTGAGAAAAATATTTATCTCAAAGATGGAGATGCGTCTTGAAAGCTATGTGTATCATAATACATCCATTATCTGGTGAGAAGTCCAGGCATCAATGACTCAAGTTTGGAGAAAATCCCAACTACATCAGTGACCAAACTTTAGCAGGCCAACCTTGAGGTCTCTGAGCTCAGTTGATGAAGCAGTGTAACAGCAAGAACGGTGGAACATACCGAGTGTGAAAACAGAGTAGCACTTATCCTAAGGTGAATTTGAGCTAAGCCCCAACACAAATACTCATGATTTTTAAAGCACTTATTGGACCTGTTATCAGATATACTCTCACCCATGTCTAGGCTGTGGACTATCTCTTTCCTTCACTTGGCTTTGCTACCTCAATGCATCTTCAAATACTTTCATGGTGACAAAAAGAAAATAACGCAGTACCCAGTGGTTCTTTATAAAAGATGTCTCTTTCTTCTCCCTTTTGGAGATCTAGTCCCTGAAGCCTTCCTGGTCTTTGAATGTTACATTTTTCTTTTCTTTTCCTTTTTCTTTTCTTCTTCTTCTTCCTCCTCTTCCTCCTCCTCCTCCTCTTCCTCCTCTTCCTCCTCCTCCTCCTCCTCCTCCTCCTCCTTCTTCTTTTTGGTCAGTCGTGGGGCCTGGGCGCTGTCCCTCAGCTCTTCAGCTCAAGGTGAGCATTCTACCATTTGAGCCACAGCACCACTTCTGGTTTTCTATTGGAGATATGAGGCTCATGGACTTTTCTGCCCAGGCTGTCTTTGAACCACAATCCTCTTCCTGAGTAGCTAGAATTACAGGCATGAGCCACAAGCGCCTGGTGGATCTTACATTTCTTACAGCTGTAACATTTTTTTTTAATCCTGAGAAATATGCCTTACAAAAAAACCAGCAATCTTCAATTATAACCTTATTTCTCAGAAAGAATAAATTAATAAGAAATAGGAAGCATGATCTAATTTCCTTTATAACAATAACCCATTGCTTCACTTTCAGGTGGCTTGATGCTTCTCTGCCTCCAGATCTGCCTTCATTTTGTGTTGCTACCCTTAGCTCATATGTCCGCTTTCCTCACTGTGTTCTGTCATAGGAACCTCAGACCTTTATCACCAGACCTTCATCACCCAGATTCTGTGATTATTAATGGAGAAGGACCTGTGTATTTCATTCTGCATCTGAAGGACTGGTTTATTAAAAACATGAAATATACATATAGATAGCAAAACACATCATAAGAACCTATTGGGTTCCTCTCAAGTCCACATATCAATGGAACCAGCATCTATTTCATGATACAAGCTATAATAGCACTTTTGAAGCTCTCTCAAGTTCTTTCTAGTCACTAATCATCCCCCATTGCTGGTGCTTCCTTTCCTCTAATCACACAGCTTAGTTTTGCTCTGGTTTCTTTAAAAAAAAAAGCTTTATATAAGTGTAAGAACATGAAATAAACTTTTTAGGATTTTGTTTCTCATGTCTAATGTGTTGATAAGATTTGTATGGATTATTGAGTTGCACAATATTCATCTTCATTGCTCTGTGAATCCTTAAGGTGCTTATACCAATTTGTTATTCAACTGTCATAGATCTTTGGTATTTTCATGTTATCGTTGTTCTACATATTGGCATTTTTTATAGCAGAATAACGCTTTGATATTGAGAATGGAATATTTAGGAATATCTTGTATCTTTAGGAAATAGCATAATTAATAGCATAAGTTGTCTTGTTTGTGACCCCAGAGGAAAAAAAAAGATTATCCATTGTTCCACACTTAAAGTATGGGTGATCTACCTTTAGTAGTTTAATCCCAAGGGAAATAATGATTTAAAACAAAGCCCAGACAAGATTTCCTCATATTCAGTATTACTGAGGAAATGTTCCACTGTGTTTAGCAGGACATGGTTCTTTTCTATGTTATGTTTTTAAATTATATTTAAGTAGTTGTATGAAAGCTGCCATTTAAGCAGTTTATGAATACATCCTGATCAGTGTCACCCCTTTCAACATTCTCCTCCGTCCTTCCCCTACCTACCCTTTTCCTCAATCTTCTTGATTCTGTAGGATATACATTGGATTCTTGTCTGCATTCTACCCACTCTTCCCTTCTTCTCCTCATCTGTCTATCCTTTCCCCTGACCCTAACCCATCCTGTTTAAGTACCTGCTTAACTTTACTGGTATTTTATTTTGCTGAACTTTGGTTTGGCTTTCTAAGGATTTACACTATTTGAGATTTCCTTTGAATTGACTATATTTCAGTTAATGTTTGCATGCACTTGGATACCACACAATGTATTTACTTATATGTTTATAAGCTAAATCTAGCTTCCACATATAAGGGAACACATGGATCCTTTGTCTTTTTGGGCCTGACTTTACTTGACATTTTTCCCCCAAGACTTTCTATTTCTTTACATATGATACAATTTCACTCTTATTATTGGATAAATGAAATCCCATTGTGCGTGTGTATACATGTATATGCACACACCACTTTTTCTTGATCCATTCATCCATTGGGGAACATATGGGCTGATTCCACACATTGGCTATGGTGAACATTCATGCACTAAACATGGTTGTGCTGATTGTTTTACTATATCCTGGTGTATAATCTTTTGGATGAATGGCCTGGCATGTAATTGTTGGATCATAGGATAGTTCTATGTTTAATGTTTTTGAGCAACCTCCACATGGATTTCAAGAGTGTTTGAGCAAGTTTACATGCCCACTAACAATGTATTAGGGTTCTCTTTTGGCCATATCTTCATCTGTTACTGTTTGTTTTCTTGATAATGACCGTTCTACTTGGAGTTAGGTAGAAATCTCAGTATTGTTTTTATTTGCATTTCCTTTATGGCTAGAGGTGATAAGCATTGGCCATTTTTACTTCTTGTTCTGAGAAAACGCTCTTTAGTTCATTAGCCCAAAGGACATTATTTTTGATAGACCATCAACATTATTTATTTCAGTATCTTATTAGGAGGAGTAGACCATGGTTTCAAAGAGGTACCAGACCTTTTAACGGAGGCCTTGCCAAATCTCAAATGAAATTTGAAGAGAAAAAAGAAGAAGTAGTGAGGGACTTGAAATTTTTGACATTTTCAAAATCTTTATTATTTAACATTTCTTTCAAGCTCTTCATGTGAGTTCTGCTAAAGGTACTTTGATGAATCACACAAAAAAGTTTCATGTGCTGTGATTTTTATAGAGATTTCTACATTATTGAGCCACACTGGCAGTAATGCATGTATGTGTTCTAAATATTGGTTATCAATGATAAATGGACAACATGCTTGAACAGTACTCTCCTTCTTGAGCTAATGAACTAGGCAGTTTATTTCATGCCCCATTTCCACAAATAAATGATTGCAATACATTCGACAATTCCTTAGATCTCTGTAGTACATTTTTTCTTATGTGTAATGAACATAAATATTTTGAAAAACAAATTTAGTTGCTAGAATTAAAATATTTTCACTGAGAGGAACAGAGTGGCTTAAATTCCATAACAACTTAAAAGGTCATTGTGAAAAGCTCTTATTAAGAGCTTTTCTCTTGTTTTCATTCCAATTACTCTCTTGAATAAAATGATAATTATTGCATATGCTAATAGAAGTTTGCAAATAAATTTTATTTTTCCTCTAATCATTATAGTATGTTTCTAATTATTCTGGTATGTTCCCCTCATCTTCACTGCCATTTATGTCTAAACTATAGAGTTCTTCCCTCACCTCAGGATGAAAATTGCACATACTTTATGACCTGTATGGGTTGTCAATGTAAGTTTGAACCATCACCAAATGTCACAAACAGAGCATTAGCACAGCAATACAATAATTGAATACCCAGGCCTGTTTTAAACTTAAGGCTTTTCTTAGCATTTACTTTTTTCTTTCCTCATTTTACAAGCTGTATCTGTAGCCCTTCAAAGAAGGAGGATTGAGTGAAAACATAGAGCAAGTTAACTATTCTCTTTGCTGTACTTAAAAAATGAGTATTTTCATAGGTACTTAGGTATTTCATTTAAAATCAGTTTCCTTCCAGAAGACCACACATTTGATTTATAACTACCTGCCTACTTATTTTTTCAGATTTCTAAGATCATTATTTTGCCTATTTGGTGGTGTTTTGGAAAAGGCTTAAAGTTATGGAAAACTAGCTCTTCCCCCTTGCTCTTCAATAGTAGCAATCATGCATTCTCTGGGTGTGGAAGCCAGGTGCAATTCAGGAATTCCTTCTTTATGCTGTTACTGAAACAGCTAACCAGAATAAATCACACTTGAAATCACACAATTATGAGTCAACACCAGATCATTGGGACCTCCAATTACAAAAAAATGTATTAAAGGAAATTCCTTTTCCCTTGTAGTAGATAGAATTTACAACAGTTTCAGCTCTCTTTAGAAAAACATCCTCTTGAGTTGGGAAAAGTGGCTCAGTGGTCGAGTGCTTGCCTTGCATGCATGAGGCCCTGGGTTCGATTCCTCAGCACCACATAAGCAGAAAAGACTGGAAGTGGCACTGTAGCTCAAGTGATAGAGCACTAACCTTGAGCTGAAGAGCTGAGGGACTGCACCCAGGCCCAGAGTTCAGGCCCCATGAATGACAAAAAAAGATAAAAAGAAAAATAAAAGCGCTCTCCAAAGAGCCTTTCAAACTCAGTCTTCAGTATCCTCAATATAAATGAGGGTGTATAATCCAGGGGCAGTTTGTTCATGTCAATCACCTTAACTACTCAGGTCACTGACATTTGGGAATAGTGGCATTAGGATTGGATCAGACAAATCCACTAAGCTTGTGTTCCCAATGAACCTGCAAAAATCTAGAAGTGGAAATGTGGCTCAAGTGGTACAGCACCAACTAGTGATCAAGTAAGCCAAGACAGAGCAAGTTCAAGCTTCAGTACTGCCACTGGGAAAAAAAAGTGAGGGGTATGAAAAATGAAATTCTTTGTAAATAATATACATATTCTACTATGTCCTTTGGCATGTGCATTTTATGGTCTCTTGCTGACTCAACCCTAAGTCATTTTCTTAACCTCGTGTTACACTTATTTCCTCACATACTTGTGTTAAGGCACCATGAACAACAATAAATATAACTAACATATTTCATGATGTAAGTTTCATTAAAAGTTATCTACATCAGGGCTGGGAAGGTGGCTCAGTGGTAGAGTGCTTGCCTTGCATGCATGAGGCCCTGGGTTCAATTCCTCAGCACCACATATGCAAAAAGAAAAAAGCCAGAAGTGGTGCTGTAGCTCAAGTGGTAGAGCGCTAACCTTGAGCTGAAGAGCTGAGGGACAGCGCCCAGGCCCAGAGTTCAGGCCCCATGACCGGACTCAAAAAAAAAAAAGTACTCTAAGAAGGTAACTATTTCTTTTCTTTTCTTTTTAGGCAATGAGCAACAGTCAATACAGAACAGAGATACCTGAGAAAAGGTAAACAAGCACGATGAACTCCACGAACAACTCATACTCTGTCTTGCAAGAATTTCTAGGTTGCACCAAAAGCTAAAAGAATCCATTGAATTACATGAGTATTAAAAAGAATGTTGAAGGAAGTACTCAGGCAGAAGCATAATGCTATCAAAGGGAAATGCAGCTCTAAGGAGAGGAATGAAGCATACATGAATTTATAAACAGGTTGATGAATATAGCAGGGTGTTCTTAAATGCAGTCCGTAGGGATATTCTGATCACAAAGAAGGAAAACAAAGATGGTATAGTGACAGTGTTATGATTTCCAAACCAGGCTCAACGTCACAGTCTTCTAATACTATCAGTGCTCAACTGAAGACAGGAATAACAACAGGGGGTTAGAACTGACCAAGGGTTTAGAAAAGTTGAAATTGCAGCTCTGTGTTTTAAAAGAGAATGACATGCTTGTTGCCTATTTTGATTATGCTGCTCAAGTATAATGAATATTGGAAAAGCACTTTAAACATTTTATGACATTCAGCCTAAGACATTTTTGCCCTCGGTAGCTGAGACACAATTGGGTTGGTTTGTCTGGATGACAGATCAGAAAGATGTTAGTGTTTTTTGATCTTAGGGTTAGTGTTGTAGATAGAATACTTAATGTTAGGTGCTCAGTATGGAGAAGGGATTGGGTTACACTTTCCAAAATATAATTGTCGGGCTGAGAAGGTGGTTCAGTGGTAAGAGTGCTTGTCTTGCATGCATGAGGCCCTGAGTTTGATTCCTCAGCACCACATAAGCAGAAAAAAAAAAGCCGGAAGTGGTGCTATGGCTCAAGTGGTAGTGTGCTAGCCTTGAGCTGAAGAGCCCAGGCCCAGAGTTCAGGCCCCACGACCAGACCCAAAAAAAAAAAATATAATTGTCAATGATGATGGAAGCCAAGCATTTTCCACCACATTTAGATACAGTTCCATCCTGTTAAAACAATGGAATAGGTATCTAGAGTAAGAGAATTGATATATTGAAATTCAAACGAAGTTTGCTCAAAGAAGGGACTGACTTCTATGCAACTCTATATTAACAATACAAGTATCTAGTGAAAATATCTCTTAATGTTCTCTGTGGTAGTTTTTCTTACTCTTAACAATTTTATGTGAAATGTTGAAATCCTTAATTTTTTTTTCCATCATCAGATTTCATGTGGGTAGAGAAGAGAATTCTTTGGATAAATGTTCTTATTTTAGCCATTAGAATAAAATCATACATGTTTAAATGGGTATACGTTGTCTAATCTATAATCTTTTTAAATTATATTGAGTAAGTTAGGCATATCCTACTTATAAAAGCAATAGGGCATGTAAGTACTTGCTTTCACTCTGTCCTTGAAAATACCTTAATATAGTGTCTACTTTTTTAATGCCTATAAAATGATAAAGATATGTTAATATAATCCTTTCTTCCCAGTTTAGAGAAATGATAGACAAAAGATATATACATCTTTGCTTTTGGTTGGATTCATTGTTTTACAAAGTCATTTTGTCTAAAATAATTAAAATGATTAATTTTGTGATATTTTAAAAATAGATTTATTTAAATATTTTATTAATTTTGATTAAAATGATACATTTTAGTTATTTTAAAGGGGCTCTATTTTCTGGAGCCTGTTTACCACATCTTGCTCGGAAGAAGGGATTGTGAGAAAATCATGGATTTAGTCTCATTGGTTTCTGCATTAGAATTACAATAATTCAAGAAGCAATAAGAAGTGTATCTACTTATAGTCATAGAAAAAGCTAGAAGATAGAATAGTGAATTAAAATATCCTCTAAATAGTCCTGTTAGTCATATGGATTTTCTTTTTAAAAATTCAATTCCACTTAGGGGAATATACCCTGGAACTGGATTGGGTCTTTGGATCTTTGTGTTCATAGATTTACATCTCACTGACTTTGCCAGTTCATTTTCACAAAAGGTATTCATTTATGTTGGTTACCATAGAAACTGGAAGTGCTCCATTTGTATGTAGTTCTTTGCACAAAATCCCTCCCTTTCTTGCCTTTCAAGTCTGTTAAATTTCTAGGTGGCATTTTATGTAGAATAACCTTTGCTTGATTTAAGTCTTTCATGAAATACATCATTATAACTTCAAATGTGGTTTATGTTTATCAGAACGCTAATTTTTATTTTATTTTATATTTTTTCTAAAGGACTTGTGGAATAAAACAAGTGTTTGCTAAATAATTAGCCTAATCTTTAGAGCTGTAATTGAGTAGGAAAATGTAAACCTTAGCAGGTTGCTTTAGAGAAACTGCATATCGCTTTGCTACATCAAGGAAAAAAATTAAAAATAACCTGCATATTCAACAATGAATATTGGCAAGTTTTACAGTGACACAGGAAGCAGGTATTGAGTAATTGATTTGAGGTAGTACCAAGACTTGGGAGATAAAATCACACTTTTCAAGCAATTGTATAAGTGAGTTGAATGTAGATACTGTAGGTATAGGAAAACCTGCAGAAATAAAATCATCTTAAGTCACATCATTTGAGAACTATACAAAATATATTTGTATTTTACACATGAAAAAGTTCATTGAGAGGTTGATATATTTCATGCATCTATTAAAAGTGTCCTTTTCATGAGTTTCCTTTTCTGTATCAGCTTTGATCCTATTTCTTTCCTGTGTGATTCTCCTAATACTTTCTAGGTAACATATAGACCTAGAAGGTAATATTAAACTTATTATTCAGGAAATCAAAATTTAGCCTAACTTCATCTATTGGCTATGTGGATCTGTGTGCCCTTGAGTGGGTCACTTCACATGACTTGGATCCTAATCAGTAAAGTGAGGGACTGGATGGATGAATGACAAGCT
This sequence comes from Dipodomys ordii, assembly GCF_000151885.1. Lineage (NCBI taxonomy): Eukaryota > Metazoa > Chordata > Mammalia > Rodentia > Heteromyidae > Dipodomys > Dipodomys ordii. The sequence continues at coordinate 10,667,900 of NW_012267232.1, forward strand.
CCTTTGTACCACAGGAAACTAATTCTGATTGTTTTTCTATAAAGCTATTTAGAAATACTATGTGACAGTGGGGAGCTCCAACTCATCTGTGTAATAAGCAGTGTTGACATTCTCCAGGAGTTTTTTTGACACTATGCTGTGAGTCATAGTTGGATTGGATGGCAGTGGGCAGGCCCTTGTAGCCAGACTCAGCTGTGGCTTCACTGTGATGGGTGCACACATCAGTTGCATTTTGTGAGTTGCTTTCTAATAGGAAAGAACTTCTGGGAAGTGTCCTTGAGATTGAGAATCTGTGATCTACAATACCTGTCCAGGTGAACTGTAATTTAATTAGGGTATTTCTCCACCAAAGAGCCATATAATTTGGATGTCTCATTCCCTCTCCACTGACTTTCAGTTTCACAATACGATGTTGGAAGATTGTAGGGTCCACCATAGTTTTCCATAGGTCTTATTTGTACTGAAGGTCTCACACTCTGACACTTAAGCCATGTTTCCACCTAGGGATTTTTTTTTGTAGTCAAGTACCTGGATGCATGCCTGAACTATGATCTATTGATTTTAGATTTCCTGCTGTTGCTGGGATCACAGGTATGTTACCACAGCCATCTTCTCTCAATGCCCTTTTTGTGTGCCTAGCCTAATCTGGCACTACCATCATCCCGATTTTAGCCTATCATGTAGTTTGGGATGATGGGCACCTACCACCTTATCCAGATATAGATTGAGAAGGGATCTCACAAACTTTTCTGCCCAGGGTATTCTCCAACCACCATCTTCCCATTCTCAGCCTCTCAAATAGCTAGAATCACAAGCATGAGCAGCTGGCACCAGGCTCCTTTAATTTCCTTTTGATATATCCACTGTCCTAATGATTGGGAGCTATTTGGAAGTTTCTAGGCTAGTGCTGATTGTGAACGTGTCCTCACTTTTCATTTTATATTGTCTGCCAGCTTCACAGTTTTATTGTGAACAATGAGTAGAGGGAAGGTGGAAAAATTTCATAAACTAGACCACATTAAAGAACTAATAAAACAAAAACCTGATAAGCTTTTCAAATACCAGTTAACCTCCTGTCCAGGATTTGTTTAAGTGTAGAACAGTAGAATCTGCCTTCCATATTTTCTACTCAATCTTAATTTATGACCAAATATGGAAGTAATAAAAATGAAAATAATAAGAAATATTATTTCACATATATTTTTGAAAACAGAACAACATCACGACACTATTGTCATTCTAGCCTCGTGTTTAGGTGAAAGTGAAGTAGTAAGTGGCAAATGTCTTTTCCACACCTATGACCGCATTCTCTGAGCTGACCCCATCAGCATCCGCAGAAAGGAATCTTCAGCCTCTTTCCTAATGAGGCTTTCATATTTTAGATGTAACGAAGCCTGCTTTTCCTTGATGAGTAGGTTTTCCTTGAGGATCATTCAAGTATAGCATTTTTTCCTTCTAAAATTTTATAGCATTGTCCTGAAGAAGGGGTCATTTCCTTTTTGTTTCTCATTACTATTTCTACACTTTACATCTTCCTTTACATTACCACTTTGCCTCGGCTCTTTATAGTCTTGTAACTAGACTGTGTCATACTTTAACAATATGTGTGCCATATATTGTTCTATTGTTCAAATTACTTGATTATCATAGCAATTCCATGAGGTTGGTGTTTTTATTGTCATCATTATCTCTGATACAAAGCAACTGAGGCACAGTGACCTAAGGAACTTGTTTAGGATAATAGAGTTAGTAAGAAGCAGGGCTCTTTCTTTTTTTTGTATGTGTGCGACATGATAAACTATACAGGTCTCACCATGAGACCAAAAGCGGATAGTCATAGGAGCAGATCACACAGACTCAACAGTTATGTGCAGATGATCATATAGAATAATCTTTTATGAAATGAACCCCCAAAATGGAAACAAGAGATTTTATTATTACTGCTATTTTTTGTCTTGTTTGATAGTTTATTTGTCTTTGGGAGGGCAAAAGGAGGCATAGGAAAGGTGGGACAAAGGGTAAACAAATTCAGTAGTGGTATTCACTAGACAACTATGTAGAAAATTAGTTATACAACTGTGGGTGGGGATGGGAGGAAAAAATTGGGAGAAAGCAAGGGAAGAGGTGACATGATTCAAAAAGAAATGTCCTCATTACCTGACTCACATAACTGTAACGCCTCTGAATGTCACCTCTACAATAACAATAAAATATATTTAAAAAAAGGAGCAGGACTAAGACTTGAGGTGTGGGGCTGCAGCTTCTCTGTTTAGGTCTTATTGCTTCCGTCTGTATTGCTGCTAGGTCTGCTTCTCTCCATTCCTATGCCCTGATTTATTGCTCTTCAAAGCACCTTTATATTAAATATTTGTTTTTTTAAATAATCTCTCACCCTACCAGAATGCCAGCTGTATGAAAGCAGAGACTTTGTTCTTTTGTTTAGTGCTTACAAGCTCACAGAATATACTAGACACCTAAAATATACCTGGTGAACAGTAAATGAATAAATGAATAAGCAATCATTATACCATGTGCTGGGTTTTTAGCAATTGCCTGTTAGCTAATGCTAGAATACTACAGGCCAGGCAGTCTGCCTTTCTGTTGGTGTCAGACAATAGCATGCACTGCAACTCTACAAGGCTAGAAGGGTGGGAGGCTGGGCTCCTTTTGCCTGCTTTATTGGGCATTTCCCTAGCAAAAACTTCTTCATAGCAGCAGCAGCAGCAGCAGCAGCTTCTTCCTGGGAGTTCCTTCTTGTATTTGACTGACACTGCCGTGTTCCTAACAATTGTGGAACTAGCCATACCATGACTACTCAGACACACCAGTACCAGCTGCGCAGAGCCCCTTTCAGCATCATGGTCCACAGATCTTTCACATCCACTGGGTGGCTCCCTCCTTTAAATTTTAATCAATACTATTTTTTTATTTTTGTGGCATCCACTGCTTGATTGGTAGCGACTGCTTGTGATGCCATCTCTGTAATTCATATTACCTTCATTTTGGTGTTTTAATACATGACTAATAACTTCTATATGAGACTCTTTAATTCAAAACCTTGCTATAGTTGTTATCTTCTGTTTCCCAACTAATATGAAATACAGAGACCAGGCATAGTCTCCAGAAATTAGATCTTTAAAGATGATAGATTAGCTGGGTATGGTAGCAAACACATGTAATTCCAACTGCTTTAAGGGAGGAGATAGAAGGATCTTGGTCTCTGACTCAGTCGAGGATTCAAACTCTATTATGAGCAAAAATGTGAAAAGATGAGAGTCCATTGATCCCTCAATGATTGACCTAATTGTGAACTTGGAGCTTGAATGCAGCACTAAATTCTGTGCAAATGAAAAAGAGATGTTAACTGTCTATAATATGCATAATATGTTATGAGGATTTGTCAGTTTTTCACCTTCTGTTGTCTTGATGAGCCTAATAATGAAATGCAATAGTAGCTGTTGGCCATGATTGCAAGCATTATTGTGTAGAGTGGCTTCTACTAACCACATAGGAGCACACACAAAAACATCCAAACTCAGGCCTTTAGGCCCACAGCCAAAGTTATTATCAGCAAGCCACGGAGCTTCATAGAGGAATCTCTTCTTATACCTTTCTGAAAATCAAGTACAAAATTTAATTGTGCAGGTTACAGAAATACAACGTAAGTTGCAGTCCCACTGAGTCTCTTAGGTGGAAGAAAATTACTTGGGAAGAGTAAAACCTCAAGACTTGGAGTGAGAAGCATCTGGAGGGCTCACAATGCATCTGGGGTATCATTCAGCGCTGGTTTCCATGAAAACCGCTGGAAGTCAGAGGAAAGAAATCACACTTTAAATGATTAGTAGTAAAGTGCAATATGCATTCGTGTTCTATAGTGGAGGAATGTCTGCCTGGTAGGTGTCAGTCCACATGTCATGTTGCCTCTGCTCAGCAAGTCACTAAAATGAGAGTGTTTGTTTTAAGCCTGTCAACACTGACTAACGGTTTCAGCGGTCCTGGTAGGAACCATTACCGAGAGCCTTGTTGTCATTTATGGAGTCTGATGTGCCACAGCAGCCAAGCTGCTAATCATCAGTAGTTGTCAGAATGCATCCTTGCTTCATTGCTCACAACTACATGGATAAAACTCCTGGTTTTGCTCCTGCTTGTCATTCCTGTCTTATTGTTTCATACTTTGTGCTCATTTATTCCCAATTCAAAGGGCCATACTCTGTTCTAGCTGCCTTTGAATACACACAGAATATAATTCTATGATGTAACCTTTTGTAAATATATTTTGTAAATATATTTGTAAATATATTTTAAATTTTATGTTTGTTTTAATTTTTAAATTTACTTTTAAAGTCTTTTTAATTTTTTGTTATTTTTGTGATTTTTTTGTAAAAATGTTTTAATTCAACATGTGTATATATATATATTAATATCCAAATAGTTGTATAAGAGGGTTAAAATTCAACATGCTCACTTATATGTACAGTGCATCTTTATCAGAGTCACACTTTCAATCATTCTTGCCTCTCTTCCCCCCTTCTGCTTTCCTACTAGTCACATCATTTCCCACTTCCTTTTCCACATAGCTATTCTGAGTATTGTGACTATATATGTTCACTGTTCCCTTTTTCATTTGCTCACCCCCTCTTTTACAATCCCTCTTTCCATTCAAAACCATATTTTAGTGTCCTGAAATTCATTTTGTCAAATTGTTCATTGCTCAAGGGGAGATGGAGTTTCACTCCTGCTTATAACATGCTTGATTATGCATATTTGCATATGAGCTTGTGTGTGTTTACAAGAAAGATTATATTTTGGGTTGAATCCATGTAGGAGAGAAAAACACACGCCCTTCATTTTCAGGGGCTGGCATACTTCATTCAGTATGAAATTTTCCAGATCCATTCATATCCCTGCAAATAATACAAATTCATAATTCCATTCTTTTCAGATATGTGTGTATGTGGGTATGTACACACACACACACACACACACACACACACACACACACGCCAGGTAAATTGGGGCACATTTACCCAGTCTCTAATGCTTAGATCTCTTCTCTTCTCTCCTCTCTTCTCTTCCTCCCTCCCTTCCTCCCCCCCTCCCTCCCTCCCTCCCTCCCTTCCTTCCTTCCTTCCTTCCTTCCTTTCTTCCTTCCTTCCTTCCTCCTTTCCTTCCTTCCTCCTTTCTTCCTTTCTGTCAGTTGAAAGGCTTGAACTCAAGGATCTGTCAGTTGAACTAAAAGCCTGGGCACTGTCCCTGAGAGGCTTTGTGCCAAGGCTAGTGCTCTACTATTTTAAGCCACTGATCCACTTCCTGTTTTTGAGTGGTTAATTGAAGATAAGAGTCTCCCAGGGACTTTTCATCTCCAGCTGGCTTCTAACTGCGATCCTCAGAGCTCAGATTCCTGATTAGCTAGAATTATAGGCTTGAGCCACTGGCACCCAGAAAGTGCTTAGATTTTTAATCTAATTTTAATAATAATAATTCCTAGAGTTTTGTATGGATGAAGTGAAATGATGGAACATTCACTGCATTGTTTTCCTATTGCAACTTTAATAAACTACCACAAATTAAGCATATTAAAGCAATATAGTGTGCTTCCTGATAGTCCCAGAGCTCAGAACTCTGAAATGAGTCTTACTGGGCTAAGCTCAAGGTTAGCAGTGCTATGTGGCTTTTCCAGGCTCTGCTGGAGAATCCATTTCCTTGTCTTTTCTTGCTCCTAGAGGTTCAGAGATTCTTTCTCCACTTTCAACGTTAGTGGCAGGCCTGGCATTTTCTTTTCTTTTTTTTCCTCTTTTTTTTTTAATTGTGAAACTACTGTACAAAAGGGTTACAATTACATAGGCAAGATAATGAGTACATTTCTTATCAAGCATTGTAACCTCCTCCTTTGTTTCCCCTTCCCATCCCTTCCCATCCTTCCCCACCCCCCCCACCCAATCCTTTCCCTCCCCCTCGACATAACGACTTGTACATCTCATTGTTGCAATGGGTCCACCTGTATTCCTATTTAAACGATTTGTTTTTTCCCTTCCCCTCCACAAATTATACCGACATCAAATACAGTGAAAGCAGGGGTTATACTGCAGGCGAGGGACATACAAAACAACAAAGAAATAATCTTATAAATGTGTTAGAAACAATCACATAAAAGAAAAACAAACATTTGAATACATATCTTAGGGTTCATTTCCCCAACATCAACTTATTTGACCTTTTCTGCTTGACTCAGACATATACTAGATATTAAAAATAAGGGAAACCATGGGACCTATGTTTTTTTTGGGCCTAGGCATAGCATTTTCAAATCTCTCATTCTTAAGTGTCACCCACATCCGAGACCACTGTGATTATAATTGGTTCATCTAGATAGTTCAGTTTAACCCTTTCAAGGCCAGCTAGTTAGCAATCAGAATTATTGAGGCAAAGTTAATTAATTCTCATTTGCCAAGTTTTCAAACATGTTCATAACTTCTGGATACAAGAACATAGACATCTTATTCTTCCTGGCACAATCAGTAAATATTTATTAAGCAAATAATTCATATGAAGTACTCACCACAGTACCTGATACATAATAGACCATTAATAAAGATGTTATTTTAGCATTGTCTGAAGTTATTAAAATGTATCTTTAGAAAGTTGATACAATCCAGTCTAGGGAACTTAGGCCAATGGCAACTAAGATATAGATGAGAAGAACAGACTCACTGTGACACAGCTTGCTTTCTCTGCTTCTCCAAGTCATATGTAAACTATTTTTCGAGGAGGGCTCCTCTCTTATATACCTTCCTTTTGTCAATCATTAAGTATGTTGGTATTCTTCAAAGATCTACCAGGTATCTAATATCACTTATGTTTACCTGGTAGGATATAAATGCCAAGTATTAATTTTATAGACATTCATGATCCCTCATAAAAATTAACAATTAACTTAATTCCATATGTCAATATATCCTTGGAGCTAGTTTATCTGGTTAACCATGAAATTGTTCCCTCTCAATAAAAGCATAAACTGGTCTGGGATAGTTCCATCTCTATTGTCTATGTTTTTATTGCTACATGCTAGAAACTTGTATTTTTGTTTAATATTTTAAATGATATGTTCAAATGCAGGAGAGTAGATTTTTCTATGTCGAAGTCAAATCTTGGCAGTTTAATGAGGCTCTGTTTGTTTTTTTAATTTTTTTAATCTGATCATCTCTTTTAAAAATAGTAAAATAGTTGGGCTTGGAAGGTGGCTCAGTGGTAGAGTGCTTGCCTTGCATGCCTGAGGCCCTGGGTTCGATTCCTCAGCACCACATAAGGAAAAAGAAAAAGCTGGAAGTGGCGCTGTGGCTCAAGTGGTAGAGCGCTAGCCTTGAGCTGAAGAGCTGAGGGACCGCCCAGGCCCAGAGTTCAGGCCCTACGACCAGACCCCCCCCCCAAAAAAAGTAAAATATTAAGGACTTAGATATTTTCTTTGCTCTTGTCCCTATCAAATCTATTCTATCTCTAAATAAAGCTATTTATTGGTTTATGAGAAATTAAATCAGTGTCTGTCTTCACTGAAAGATATTTGTTAAAATATCTTTGTCATTAATGGAGCTTTCATCATTAGAATCAGAGAATGGCTTTTATATTCATGCATGGATCTGGCCTACCATACAGGTGTATGTATCTGATAGTCTGGATCCAATTGCATGAGTAGAAATCTAGAAATTCCTACTTATTTCATGTGATGCAACATCAGTGTTCAGTCTGTATGAGTATGCTTGATTTCCATTAATAACTACTTGATATCTCTACTGCAGGTTGAGCCTGTTTTGAGTTGATCTCTATTAATTGATTTCGTATTTACTCTGAAGCTGCCAGTGGAGTACTTTACATGTTCTTTTAAAACAAAGATAATGCCAAACAGAAGGGTTGTGATGTGGCTGCTTCTTTGCATGATTGAAACAGAAAACTTTGATAGGGGATGGCTTCCAGTTTCTCTAAGTACATCATCAAAATTTTCTTTCAAGCTCCATAAGCTTCATGCTTAGTTACAAAGATCTAGCCATACAATGAGAACAATAAAATTCATGTCAAAATTCAGGAGAGGGGGGAAATCCCATTTTCTCCATCTGCTCTTTATTTCTGTTAGTGGTTTTCAGTGCGATTCCTGGTGCCAAGAAGTTGGGAACAATGTTATCATCAGAGAACAGTGTTTGGCTTTAGTTCATGGTTAATGCTAGAGTTGACAAGTCATACTTTCAGAACCAGTCTCTAGAGTCATGTGCTATGCTCCATTTGTGCATGCAGCAGCCTATATTGTCCACAGAAAGCTTTGACCTTCCAAGCAAGAGCTGAGCATGCCCAATGAAGGGACTTATGCTGTTCAGCTGAGTTGGACCTTTGATTCTTTATACATTAAATCAATTAAACAAAAGATTATTTCAAATGTCTTCATTTTGTAGGCATGTATTTTTCTCAGTAGCTGAGATGCTACTTTTGATAGGAATCTGTTAGGCTATTCTCTCTTGGGAACAGTAGGTTCAGTAGGACAGGGCAGAGGATAGATAGTTTGCAAGTAGAATTTAAGTCTGATTCTCCTCACAGAAAGTTCTGGTTATGTGTATGTATGATCTAAAGTCAGAATGAATAGGAAGAATACTTATATTCTTTTAAAGTTCTTTCTCAGCAAGTTGATAATTTATCCTTGGAGGATTTTTTTTGAAGAAATTCTGGCATGTTTAAAAACCTTGGTCTTGTCTTTTATAATAGAGAACTTTTAATAGCCTTTCAAATAGCTGAATTTGCATTTTCAATAGTTTCTTTTCTGCATGAGCATTTCTGCCTCAACATAATTAGAAAAATAATCAAAGTAGAGCTTACAAATTTTTAAAATATTTTTGTCATGCTTTATTTTAACTCTATCATGCCAAGTAAAAAGCTTTTTAAAAATAGTGATGGATTAGAATTTTCATTGAAGGAATTCATTCCAATGGATAGAGATGGCATAATTGATTTAAAAGACTCATGCATCACTGTGTCAAGAAAAACTGAAGTTAGTTAACAGGAGCCCAGAAGTTACCAGCCAGTTGTAAGCATTTTAATTAACAGCATTTAACTCCTGTAGTCTTCAGATTGCGAGATGTTATCTTTTATGTTTAGAGATGATAATCTGGAAGTGTCATTTAACTTTTATTATATTTCCATTTGTCATGCAGCTTTAAGTATACCTGGTATTTTGTTAAATTCTTTTTGTAGCTAATTTTCCCAAGGGAGGGGGAAAAGAAATATGTTAAATGTATCAAGAGATTGTAAGTCCTTAGGTAGGAAAAAAAATTAGCTCTTAGACTGGTTAGTAGTCAGTGCTCATGGGAATGTGTTAGTTTTTTTAAATTAGGTTTTTCCCCTCTAAATAAGAGAGTACATTTGAGTAGCTAATATTCTGATGTAATAAGTTTTGGGGTTCTAGAAACAAACCCATTTCTGGTAAAGACATTGCTCTATAAGAAGGCAAGTTCTGGAAATCAATAGGGGATACTAGGTTGTACTTCCAACTTTTTTTTTTACACAGCTCATATTCTTTTTTTTTTAAATTTTTTCCAGTCTTGGCACTTGAACTCAGGGCCTGGGCACTGTCCATGAGCTTCTTTTGCTCAAGCCTAGCACTCTACTACTTGAGCCACACTGCCACTTCTGGCTTTTTCTGTGTATGTGGTACTGAGGAATCGAAACCAGGGCTTCAGCATGCTAGGCAAGCACATTACCACTAAGCCATATTCCCAGACCAGCTCAAATTCTTTTTTTTTTTGAAATTTATTCTTTATTATCATGTAAACACTTTTTTGTGGAGATATTGACTTTTTTTTTTTTTT
>NW_012267232.1:10678034-10681790 GCF_000151885.1 Dipodomys ordii
CTCCCCCCCACCAAAGTTGTAAAGTTCAATTTTGACATAACGACTTGTACATCTCATTGTTGCAATGGGTCCACCTGTATCCCTATTTAAACGATTTGTTTTTTCATATTCTTTATAAAAGAGAATAGGAGTCCAGGAGCCACCATACTATGGCTTAATAAGAATCATTACTGTTGTCTCTACTGCTAAGCTCCATCTATCTTGAAGGAGGAGTCCTGTATCAGTGAAAGAATGAGGACAGGAGAATGGGGAGGTGGCTGCTGTCACCAAACTCCTTCTCCGGACTTCCAGAGCATGGTCTGTTAAGAGCCTCACATGAAGTCATGAATATTGAATTTAATTTCCCTATGTGGACATACTTAAAACAATCTGTACTATAAGCTTCCTTCACAACTCCTTTATTTCTCTTGACTAACTTCATGTATAATCTGAAAAACAGTACCATGTATTTAAAACATTTAGAGAAGGGAGTGTTTTAATAACTGCACATTCTTACCAGTTACAAGTTACAATTTAAAACATATATAATAAGACAATCTCAAAGTTTATGTTATAATAAATCTTTCAAAACCCTAAATTTTTATGCTCTGTGTGTCATTCACTGGCTTTGAATAGAAATATTCAATTTGGGTAATAAGGGAACAGATGATAAAAGTCTGGGCAGAGTGGTTAGAAATCACAAGGGATAGCACAGCAGTACCCTGAGGCTAGAAATATTTCAATATTCAGGTGAAAAACAAAACATATTTAGGAGAGGGAGAAAAGGAGAGAGCAAGATAAAGAGACAGACAGAGAAAAACAGACAGAGGGAAAGAGGGAAGGAGACAAAGAGACAGAGATAGAGACAGACACACAGAGGAAGAAACATGGAGAAAGAGACAGAGAGAGACATGACAGAGAGAGGAAAGAGAGACTTTCTGTATGCAGATTTATGTGTAAAAAAATCTAGTAGAGACTATGATATTTGGCTAAGAGTCTTGGCTAGGTGAAAACCACTCTTCTGCACAGCAGGAGGGAGGAAAAACTAATGATTCAATCTCCTTTAGATCCTTTCCATGGGCACTCCATTAGCTGAATCCAACCAAAGTAAAAAAAAGTATGATCACTCATTGTCACAGTCCTTTTGGGCCACATAACTAGGGGATACAATAGAAGTGGAAAGAAGGAAGAGATCTAGGTCTAGTTCTGCTCTCTCTCTCTAGTACACTTCTTATGACAGAGTTGTAATAGCCAAAAGAGTGAGATAAAAATAGTTGTGTAAATCCTGATTAAAATTTATTTTTGTTTTTTCAGAATAAAGCATTGTTATCAGAACCTATAGTGGAACACATTGTAATCTGAAATACTTTGGAAACATCCTTGTTACTTTTGGCCACTATACACCGTGAACTTTCCCTGAAATGCTTTTCTTTTACTCTGCCAAAGGAAAAATGGCACCAAACAAGTTAAATGTGTCAAGAGAGCTTTGTTTAAGGCTACTGCAAAAGAGGGAGAAACCAATATGCCTTCTGAACTCACTGAAACAGAGGCAGAGAGAGTTTTGAGAGCTGGTGTAGAATCTTAGACCACCTGTCTTCTAATTGGCCGTACCTACAAGGAAAAGTAAAATTTCTAGTATCTTCATGTAACGAGATTGTTTTACAACTTGGAGCAAAGTATCCATTGAAGCCTGGCTCCTACTGTCTCATAAAATCTGGGAAGTGGGGGAGGAGGTACTATTTTTCTAGATGATTATATTTCAAAAGGATGGCTTCCAGGTCTTTTCAGCCTTGGTTTATGAAACTGGCAAAAGACTTTTAGAAAGATTTATGTCTCAGAAGGTCAGAGAATAAATGTTACAATGAAGGTCATCTAAAATAAATGTTATGAGGGAACACAAGTCCTGGGTTTAGACAGAGGGAAGCCTGTCAAAGGTTAGATAAATTGAGGGGATTGTTAAGGGTGTTTTGATCTACTCACATACACATCTAAGGTGTAACCTTTCATTCATTCCATCCAGCTCAAGCCTTTTAAACTTTGTGAGTCTTTACCTAGCCCCAAGAATCTTTCATGTATTGTCAATACATTGGTTTGCTTCACCTAGGTCTTTTTTTTTTTTTGGCTGTGGGTCTTGAACTCTGAGTCTGGGCACTGTCCCTGAGCTCTTCACCTCAAAGCTAGTGGTCTACCATTTAGGCCACAGTGCCACTTTCGGTTTTCTGTTGGTTAATTGGAGATAACAGACTCACAGATGTTCCTGCCCAGGCTGGCTTTGAACCATGATCCTCAGATCTTCAGCCTCCTAAGATTACAGGTGTGAATTACCAGTGCCCAGCTAGATCTTTGTTTTAACTGAAGATGCTGCTTTTTTCCCATCATTCTCAATGGAGAGTCATTGTTCCCCAAACCACAAGTATCTTGCGATGTAACAGTCTCAACCTATGACTGCTGAAATCCTTCCATTAATCTTAGTATCCACGAATAATAAGCCTCATGTTGTCAGAGTTGTCAGACCATACAGTCAGCAGATAACTGTTGGATGCTGAACATGGCCAGCTCCATACTAGTGTTAGTGAGACACTGAACCTTGAACATGGAGACTAGGAAGGGTCAGCCAGGAAGGGTAGGATCACTGACCCCAAGGCTCTTCACTGCACAAACACTCCTTAGCTTTCCCCAACCAACCTAGGCTTGATGCTTGGTGCCTCTTTTGTAGAATGATATCGAATATGCTTTTGCTGAGCAGATCAGGCTGGTTCCTGCATTCCCAACTAAATTTTCAGTTCACTTGTGCCAAAGTCTCTTTCCACAAATCTTTTGTGCCTACCTTCTGCTCAGCTTCTGTGCCTGGTTTGTCAGTACATGTTGAGCTGTTGAGCTGCTGCTGCTTCCTGTCTTCAAGACTCCTAAGTAGCTCAGTCTTGAACAAGAGGCTCTCTCCTAGGATGGGATCTCGAAGCCGTCTCAAAAGATGGTGGGTGGCCTAAGCAGAGGTATGTGAAGGGAAACATGATCTTGTCCAATGGATACTTCCAATCATGCTAGGGAGTCACTATCCCACCAAACCACCATACTGGTGTGTAAGATTTGTACATTTCCATGGTAGATTGGGCAGGTAGTGTATCATGGAGTCTATCCTGGAGGCCACCTGGCTTACACTATTCTGGAGGCTTAGACTATTCTTTTGCTCATTTGGGTGCGGGTTCTGGAAAATCATTTCCTAGTTTATTCAATCTTTTCATTCCAAGTGCTTTCCCTCCCCCTGACATTGTTGGGCTTGAACTCTGGTCCTGGGTGCTATCCCTGAACTTTTTCTCTCAAGACTAGTGCTCTACCACTTGACCTACAGTACCACTTCCATTTTTTTCTGGTGGTTAATTGGAGATAAGAGTCTCATGCACTTACCTGCCAGGCTAGCTTCAAACCATGATCCTGAGATCTTAGTCTCCTGAGTAGCTAGGATTACAGGCATGAGCCACCTGTGCTTATCCTCAAGTTCTGTTTCTCTCCTATTTCTCTTTCATGGTTCTTAGTACTTTTCCTCTTGTTTAATTTTTTTATTGTGAACATACTCTACAGAGGGGTTACAATTACATGGGCAAGATAGTGAGTACATGCTTATCAAGCATTGCAGCCTCTTCCTTTGTTTCCCCTTCCCATCCCTTCCCAGTCTCCCACTGAACCCCTCCCCAATCCTCCCCCCCACCAAAGTTGTAAAGTTCAATTTTGACATAACGACTTGTACATCTCATTGTTGCAATGGGTCCACCTGTATCC
>NW_012267232.1:10682613-10685409 GCF_000151885.1 Dipodomys ordii
CCCACTTATTTATTGGGCAGTTGTTTCTTTGAGGATTTGTTGTTGGGGGATTTAATTTTTTGAGTTCCAAGTATATTTTAGATATGAGACCCTTGTTCATTGTATGGCTAGTGAAGATCTTCTCCCAATCGGTGGGCTTTCTATTGATCTTGCTAGCTATGTCCTTTGCCATGCAGAAGCTCCGCAACTTATTTGTTCCTCTGAACATAGTCCCCCTTATTTACTCTGACTTTTCTCATATACGATGTCTGAAGGGGAAAGTTTTACTTCATAATTTTTTCTTGATTGCCTTTGAAAGACCCTAATTTTAAATAAGGTCCTAGACCTGAACAAATTGTTCCAGGGGGTACCATTCATCCCCTAACTTATGTCAGTCAAAAGAAGATTAGTCATATTATAGAAAAACTGTGAGGCCAAAGGCCTAACTTGAAAGGAACATTGGGTAGTGATTTGTGAGGTCAAGCTGACCATCCTGGCAAAGATGGCATTGTTGGGTCTAAAGAAATAGAATGAGAAACTGCTCTAAGGAAATCCTTTAAATTTTATTTAGAATCTTTTTTTGTATTGTGAAAATACTGTACAGAAGGGTTACACTTACATGGGAAAGATAATGAGTACATTTCTTATCAAGCATTGTAGCCTCCTCCTTTCTTTCCCCTTTCCATCCCTTCCCATTTTTTCTTTTTTGTGTTGGTCCTGTGGCTTGAATTCAGGGCCTGGGTGCTGTCTCTGAGGTATTTTGGGTCTAGGGTAGTATTCTACCACTTTGAGCCACAGCTCCACTTGTGGTTTTCTGGTGGTTAGTTGGAGATATGGATCTCATGGAGGACTTTCCTGCCTGGGCTGACTTCAAACCTGAACCTCAGATCTCAGTTTCCCCAGTAGGTAGGATTATAGGCATGAGCTACCAGTATCTGGCTTAAGTACACTTTTTTCAAAGCTAACACTGTAACCAAAAGTAACTTGCCACATTACTTTAGTAATTACTAAGAATGACAAAATATTATTTTTTAAATAAATTTTTATTGTGAAAATACTATACAGAGGGGTTTCAGTTACGTGAGCAAAGTAATGAGTACATTTCTTATCAAGCATTGTTGCCTCCTCCTTTGTTTTTCCCCTACCATCCCTTCCCTCCTACCTCCACAACTACAAAAAATATCACATGGTACTTTATAAATACATAGAAACAATATCAAGAAAGAAAAAAAACACTTGTGTCCCTATTTTGGGGTTCATTTCGCTTAACTTCATCTTATTTGGTCATATAATAGCTTTTGACATTTTCTACTTGTCCCAGACATATACTAGTTATTGCAAATAAGGGAAACCATGGGACCTATGTTTCTTTGGGCCTTGTTTACTTCACTTACTATAACTTTTCCCAAGTCTTCCCATTTCCTAACAAATGGGGCAATGCCAAGTTTTCTGATGGAGGCATATAATTCCATTATGTATATATGTATATATCTCACATTTTTTTGATCAATTCATCTACTGTGAAGTCTTTTGAGGAACCTCCATACTGCTTTCCAAAGTGGTTGAACAAGTTTACATTCCCACCAACAATGCAGTAGGGTTCCCTTCTGTCCACATCCCCTCCAGCATCTGTTGTTATTAGAGTTCTTGATTATAGACATTCTAACTGGGTTGAGGTGGTATCTCAATGTTCTTTTGATTTGCATCTCTTTTTTTATTTGCATTTCTTTATGGCTAGAGAGATTGAGCATTTCTTCCAGTGTCTATTGGTCATTCTTATTTCCTCTTCAGAGAAGTTTCTCTTTAAGTCTTTAGACCACGTATTAATGGGGCAGTTGTTTCTTTGAGGATTTGTTGTTGGGGGATTTAATTTTTTGACTTCCAAGTACATTTTAGATATGAGGCCCTTATCTGTTGTATGGCTAGTGAAGTTGTAGTCTTTCTATTGATCTTGCTAGCTATGTCCTTTGCCATGCACAAGCTCTGCAATTTCATGCAATCCCATTTGTCCAACCTTTCTTTGATTTGTTGTATTTCTGGGTCTGTATTAAGAAAGTTTGGCCTGTGCCAAGGAGACCTAGGGTTTCTCCTATTCCTTCCTGTAATGTTTTCAGGGTGTCTTCTTTGACTCTCAGGTCTTTGATCCATTTGGAGTTGATTCTGGTGCAGGGTGATATATAAGGATCTAGCTTTAGTTTTCTACAGGTGATTAATCAATTTTGCCAGCACCATTTATTGTAGAAGCTTTCTTCCATTCTATGTTTTTTTTAGCTCCCTTATCAAAGATTAGATGGCTAGAGCTCTGTGGGTTCATTTCTGGGTTTTCAATTCTATTCCATTGGTCTTGAGGTCTCTTCTTGTGCCAGTACCAAGCTGTTTTGATTACTATGGCTTTGTAGTAGAGTTTGAAATTTGGTGTTGATATTCCTCTAGCAGTGTTCTTTCTGTTAAGGATTGTTTTTGCTATTCGGGTCTTTTATTGTTCCATATGAACTTTTGGATTGCCTATTCTATTTCCTTGAAGAATGAGGTTGGAATATTGATAGGTATCACATTGAATTTGTAGATAGCCTTGGGAATTATTTTTATTTTCACGATGTTGATCCTTCCAGTCCAGGAGCATGGGAGGTTTTTCCACTCTCTATGTTCTGGTTTGATTTCCTTTTTCAGATTTTTTTTTTTTGGTCCAGTCGTGGGGCCTGAACTCTGGGCCTGAGCTCTGTCCCTCAGCTCTTCAGCTCAAGGCTAGTGCTCTGCCACTTGAGACACAGCACCACTTCTGGCTTTTTTCTTTTTGCTTATGTGGTGCTGAGGAAT
>NW_012267232.1:10685864-10689973 GCF_000151885.1 Dipodomys ordii
GGGGGAGGGACATACAAAGCAACAAAGAATGAGTTAGAAACAAATGCATGAAAAAAACATTAAAATACATATCTAAAGGTTCATTTTCCTAACATCACATTATCTGACCTTTTCCGCTTGACTCATACATATACTAGATATTGCAAATAAGGGAAACCATGGGACCTATGTTTCTTTGGGCCTGAGAAAAGCCATTCATTTTTGAGGGTTAATTTTATACCCTTCTACTTTGCCAAATTTTCAAATCAGGTTGAGTAATTTGGGAGTAGAGTCTGTGGGGTTCTTTAAATACATGATCATGTCATCTGCAAAGAGGGAGGGTTTTACTTCATCTTTCCCTATTTGGATCCCTTTTATGTATGTAATGCATTTTTATGTGTGCAATGCACACATTGGTACTTACTAATTATGCATACAATAGGTTAAAGTGGTATTTTGATACATGTGTACAATGTATAATGATCAGGTTGTGGTAATTGGTCTACCGCCACAGGCGTTTATGATTTTTTTTTTTGTTGCTGAGAATATTTAAAAATCCTCTTGACTGGTGGTTTTGAAATATTCAATGAATTGTTGTCTGCCATAGTTATCCTATTAATGATGTTACAGAATATTGAACATTAGAAACTCTTCCTCCTATCAAGTTGCACCTCTTTCCTCATTAACCATAATCTTTAGATCCTCCCTCCTTTATACCTTTTCCAGGCTCTGATAAGCACTTCATCATTGCTTAGATAAAAAAAATAAGTAATTGAGGATTACAAAAATGAGAATTTAAGTGAAATTGACAGTATGCGTTGTAGGAAATTGAGTCAAATCTTATTTAGTTAGAGGAAGAAAAATTAATCTGATACACGTAATTCAATTCATGCAATGTTGAGAATTTTTTCTCATTACCAACTGATCTCAAAATATACTTTGAAGATATTGTATCAAATATCTGCAATCTGATGCAAAACACACATTCTGTATTTGACAGGTATAATTGAGAAGAGCAGCAAGCTCAAAGTGGATAACCTAGTTTTCAATGACTGTAGTCCTGATTAAAACCTATATTCCCTTTTTCATTTTTATTGACCTATATTCATTGCACACAGTAATGGGTTTCATCATGACATTTCCATGCTTACGTGCCATGCACTTTGATCATGTTTGTCTCTCCTATAACTTCCTTGCCCTCCCCACTTTTCCCTGTCATGGTCTTGGGCCTTGGTTTATTTTTGTTGTCATTGTTGTTTGCTGTATTCTTTTATAAAATTTTGAAAACCTTGGGCGGGATTACCTTGGGAAAGAGTGAAAAAATAAAAGTACTTGAAATGGTTTGAACAGGAGAACGTAATATATTTCGACAGTAGGCTGTTGTGAGCATTGAAGGGCGAGACATAGGAGAAGGGCTCACGTGGAGGTGGACTTCAGAATCTTAATTTTCCATAATGTATGAACTTCTTTTCAAGTCATAGAAACATGTGTTCATGGACTTTTCCTACACACCATCAATTGTTTTCTCCAACAATTAAAAAGAGACAGCAGTGTATTGAGTTCTGCACTATCACTATCATTTATAGGAGGCTGGAAAGACTTGAACGAGCAGTTCAAAATTATGACTTTTTCAAGAAGAAAGCAGCATTGCTAGGTGTTGACTCACACCTAGAATCCTAGTCTATGATCTGAGGATTGTGGTTTGAAGCCAGCCCAGGCAGGAAAGTGTTCTGTGAGGCTCATATCTCCAATGAACCACCTAGAAACTGAACGTGGAAGTGGTAGACTTGAGCTGCGCCCCTCCCACTAATGGTTTCAAACCGCCATTCAGGCTCCTCCCCCAAGCTGCCGCCTCTCCAATCCCTAATAGCATGCCCCACCCCATTTCGGTGGCGTGCCCCGCCCCTTTTGGCCGCATGGCACGCCCCTCTGGCGGCGCCCTGTGGGATGCTGACGTCAACTGCTCAAAGCCCTGCTCTGGCTGGTGGCCTGGTCTGTGGCACGGTGTCCCATGATGCCCCGCCCCCTTCAGCAGGCTGGGCCACAGGGCCATGCTGGCTATTGGGCCCCACGGGTTTTAACAATTACAAGTAAGGGAAACCATGGGACCTATGTTTCTTTGGGTCTGGCTTACTTCACCTAATATACTTTTTCCCAAACCTTTCCATTTCCTAACAAATGGAGCGATGTCATTCTTACTTTTTTTTTTTTTTTGGATAAAGTATGCGTCTTGTTTGTCAGCATTGCCCACTGTTATATAGCAAGATAAAAAATACTGAGAACATAACTTACAGAACTCTGCGGGGAGAGGCGGCTGTGATGTCATAGATCCCTGAAACTTCTGAAAGTGACAGCTAGCTTATAGCAAAGACTGAACCACAAAGATGCCAGCGCGTGAGGTGGGATCCAACAAGAATGTAACACAGAATGAAATAGCTGGTGAAGTACATCATTAAAGCAGCTCGCAAGAACAACTCTTAATGAAGGAAAGCAAAGGCTTAATTACCTGGTGCATTTTTGATTCTTGATGATTCATTACTTGTTGATTAATCAATCTGAAATTCATCAGTCTTAGAAATGGAAGAAAGAAATGAATCTGATCAGTCTATCTCCTCAGGGAGGCAAGAAATTCGGAAAAGAAGACGACCTAGCCAACCAATGGTAGATAAAAGCCAGCAGACAGAAGGAACAGAGAAAAAGAAACACATGCCTGGGCCACCATCATCTGGCCCTAAAGCTACCCTCAGTTCTGGAAGTATTCCTGGAAGCAAAGACAAGTACTGTGAATCTCTAAGAGTATCTTGTCAGCTTCAGAAAACATGGGTGAAGCGAAAGCATGGGCTGGAAATGACAGATCAATCTCTGCAGACAGACACTGTTGTAGACAAGAAAAAGGAAATCAAGTCGGTGGGACCTGAAGAAAAGCCAGCCAATGGTGAAGAAGCAGCCCTTGACTTGCAAGAGACAGTCGAAGAAGTAGAAATGTCAGCAAAAAGAAGACTAATAAACAGATCTCAGCAGACCAGCTGTACTGGAGATTGGAGCATGATGAATATTCCCTCCAAAGGAAAAGAGGACAAGGAACAGCAGACCTACTTCGATGACTTTGAAATAACATATTTTACCAGAAAAGGCAGTTGGAAGGAAGGTGTTGATAAATACAAGCCCTCAGGAGAGATTGCTGTTAGTGAACATACTGAATTTCAACCAGTGACAAGTAGCCAGGAAGAAATTCAGATGAAAAGTATCAGTGGAGTTCCATTTACTCAGGAAAAGGACAAAGGCTCCCGAGTACCTTCAGAAGATGCCATTAGGCAAGTGGTGACCGGATGTATTGTGGATCATAGTGCTAGTCACGAAGAAAGAGCTACTGCTGAAATAGAGTCCCTGCCAAGAGAAAGCATCAATTTTGAAATCCAGGCTCTACCATCTAAGGAGGCTGAAATAGAAGAGGCCCTTTTTAAAGTTAAATCTTCACCATCTGAAGAGGCTCTGGTAGAAGAGGCCCCTTTTGAAGTCCAGTCTCCACCATCTGAGGAGGCTGTGAGAGAAGAGGCCCCTGCTGAGGTTCAGCCTCCACCATCTGTGGAGGCCCCTGCTGAGGTTCAGCCTCCACCATCTGAGGAGGCCCCTGCTGAGGTTCAGCCTCCACCATCTGTGGAGGCCCCTGCTGAGGTTCAGCCTCCACCATCTGTGGAGGCCCCTGCTGAGGTTCAGCCTCCACCATCTGAGGAGGCCGTGAGAGAAGAGGCTCCTGAGGAAGCCCAGCCTCCACCATCTGAGGAAGCTGTGGTAGAAGAGGCCCCTTCTGAGGTTCAGCCTCTACCATCTGAGGAGGCAGCAACAGAGGAGGCCCCTGAGGAAGCCCAGCCTCCACCATCTGAGGAGGAGGCTACAGAGGAGGCTCCTGATGAAGCCCAGCCTCCACCATCCGAGGAGGAGGCTACAGAGGAGGCTCCTGATGAAGGCCAGCCTCCACCATCTGAGGAGGAGGCTACAGAGGAGGCTCCTGAGGAAGGCCAGCCTCCACCATCCGAGGAGGAGGCTACAGAGGAGGCTCCTGAGGAAGCCCAGCCTCCACTATCTGAGGAGGAGGCTACAGAGGAGGTTCTTGATGAAGCCCAGCCTCC